>NW_008582371.1:3474-4267 GCF_000691845.1 Merops nubicus | reverse complement strand
CCTCCCTTTTCCACTTTGTGTTATTTTTCCTCTACTTATCACAAATTTCTGTGTATAATTTTGGGGTCCCCCACCTTCCCCTGTTCAACCCTTCTGTAATAAACTGTTCATTTGCTGCTAATTTTGTTCAGTTTTCCGTCACCTTTGATGAACCTGACTCTGAACAATAAAAGTGGTTTAAACCACCACAGTTGTAGGAAGTAATGTAGCAGGAACTACATGCACCAATGAAGAGTAAACTTCGCAAGAAATCAGGCAAGTGCAGTGATGTCCCAAACCAAACTGATGTTTACACCCAACAATCAAACAATTCAAGAGACCATCTTGACTAACATGGCCCAAGTCATAGCCTGTTTTTATGGACATATCAGTGGATGGAGGAGGTGTTCTGCCAATGATCAGGCCCAACAAAAGTTATACAGCCAGCAGAAAGAGAAATCAATACGCAGACTGTATTCTACACAAAAATGTTATGATACGAATGACTACCAGGGATACAAACAAGTCAATCAGCTGATACATAATTGACACCACCTCCAACAATCCCACAAAAGATGTGACTTGGCCCACAACAGGCGGTACAAACAGTGAGCCAAGGTTGCCCATAGTTGGCATGGGAAACAGCCAAACCAGCCAGTTAAATACATAAGAAAAAGGTGCCCACATAGCAACTCTCACCCAATCGGCCCACATTTGCAAAGGTCTAAACAGACCCATGCCCAGCTCCAGGAGAGTCAGGAGGTCTTTCCTGAACCAGGAAGCTCTGTGGAGTGCACTCCACAGAGCAGACACT
>NW_008582371.1:0-3409 GCF_000691845.1 Merops nubicus | reverse complement strand
GGGCTCATTTCCCTTATGGCTCTCCCTGCAGGGCCAGCCACACCCTGGGGGAAAGCTATAAGGCAAATTCACCACCTCTTTATGAAGGGCTGTGGGAATTGCCCATATGTCAACCTTAATTTGGAGCTTGGGGTTCAGACTCCAGCATTTCAGGAGAAAAATGCAAGGGGAAAATAATATCTGTTGAAGGACAGGGAATGGTAGTTAATGACATTGTGTAAGTCTGTATATTGAGTATAAAGATGGTTTAGTTATGTAGCATAAGTTGTGTTAATAAGAGGAGATTTCTGGAATGACAAATACAAAGGGATAGTCAGAAGATATATAAATGTAAAGAAATTATGAAGACCTAAACATGACAGAAATGGTAGGGAATAAGAGATGCAGATTGTATAGAGTCTGGAAGGGACGGAGTCAGCTTCCCCCATAGCATCCTTCATAGTGTTATGATTTGTAGTTGTAGCTAGAAAGTTGTTGATAACACCAGTGTTTTGGCTACTGCTGAGCAGTGCTTCCACAGCATCAGGGCTGTCTCTCCAGCTCCCAACTACCCAAAGGCCAGTAGGCTGGGGGTAGGAAAGAGGCTAACTATTTGACAGGCAAGATTTACTTGGGAACATTTACGAGTAATGGGGCTTGGCAACAAAAAATAAAGTTTTCCAGAAAGATTGGTCATGCTTGAGATACATCCCAGCTTGAACAAATTCTTCAAAACAGACACTGCAAATGAACCAAAAAGTAACCTTGTCTCACCATTGTTGTGGTGAGCAGAGCCCGCCCTAGGCAGGGATCGGCGTGCGGAAGATCTCGCGATGTAACGGAAAGCTTAGACCGCCCATGAGGGGCCTTGTGGGCGTGGCTTGTCATATATAAGTGAATGCAGCAATGCAATAAACGCCATTTGCAACATCTTCCACATTGGAACCTGTGTCTGCTGATGGTACCCAACGGCAGAGGTTGGGTGGCAGAGATCCTGGGGTTCGGGTGTCGGCAACAACACACCATACTATGGTTTACTACCATTGACTTAACCAGGAACAGATACAACACGTGCCCTGAACACCAGAAGAACTAGACTTCATTGACAGAGCTCATCTCCTAAACAGTAGTTCAATTAAAATGCTGAAAAAAAAAAATCAAAAAGGGGAGGGGATAATATAAATATTAAAATCCTTGTATTTTTTTATATAAACATTATTTTGGAGGGCAAAAAGACAAAAGAACCTGAATATACTCCTTCAAGAAAAAGCCAGCAGGGATGGTTGAAGACAACTTCAACAGTTGGCAGGGAAGCAACATTTACCACCAAAAGACAGATTTGTTCTGAAAAAAAATACAGCATAAAGTCTAAACTATCAACCCTCCATTCTAAAGTTATTCTAAGTCTTAACATATATCTATTGAAGCTGTGAATCCAGAGACACACATACACAAACAAACTGACTTGATTCATGTTCTCCCTCGGCTATCTCTGTGACTCATCGCGTGGTACTCGAAACAGCAGCTTTCCACTTCCAGTGAGTTCCTAGAAGACAGCAAGATCCATCAGTAAACAAAGCATATTGCTTCTCATTGTCTGATAACAGATTATATGGTGGGGCTTCCTCAGCACATGTCACTACCTCTTCTGGTGACATTCCGAAGTCTTTACCTTCTGGCCAATCCATGATCATTTCTAAGATTTCTGGGCAATTGGGAAGCCCTATTTGAGCTCTGTGTGATTAATACAAGCCATTCACTCCATGTAGCATTGGTAACATGTAAAACGAGGTAAAAAAAAAAAAAAAAAAAAAAATGCTTGACCTTGAGGCTCCCCTGGTGCTTTCTGCCAGAGGCTCCAGGTAGGACCATTATTCCCAGCTGCAGTATAAAGCACATTTTTACTGTCCTGTTCAGACTGGCCAAAATGCTACTGCATGTACAATCTCACATCTGATCTGTTCAAAAACCTGGTTTTGTTTAGTGGTCCAATTAAAATTGATTTTCATTCAAGTCACTTTATAGAGAGGTTTTACAATTTGATTATAATAACGAATACACATTCTCCAGACACCTGCAATGCCCAAGACTTGTGTTTCGTGCTGTTAGTTGGTGGGGACATAGCTGTTATTTTGTTAACTATGTCTATTGGAATCTGGTAATGCTCATCTTGCCATTTAATTGCCAAAAACTGGATCTCTTGTGCAGGTAGCTTGACCTTGCTTCTTTTGATGGCAAAACTGGTGGCTAGAGGAATTTCAGTTATTTTCTTACCTTCCTCTTCTACTGACTGCTTCCCTGACATAAAAGGATAGTATCATGAATGGAAAAACAGCAACCAAAGTCCTCCCTCCACTCTTAAATCATAGACCAAAGATCCAAGGTGGCCCACCACTGGAGGAAAGAATAAGTTAATGCACTCACAACATACTGTGCGAGGAAGGGAGTGAGCCGACTCTAGAACCATAACATGGGAAAAGGAACCAGGCAAACAAGGAGTCCAATTATGAAGTAATCCCCCAGCAAGAGACTCATCATCTTGCCCCCACCATCCTTAGAGACCCTGGGTGAAAATCAATCAGGAGGGTCTTTCTTGCCTGGTTGTGGACATCTTCCATATGCAAACCCTCATTCAGGGCTGGCAGTTTAACCCCAGCACTATTTGGTCCTTTGGCACATGGATGAGCCACAACCCTCACTAGCACCAGGTGCAAAAACATTACCTTACACCTCACATTTCCTGGACACATGGATGCTCTGTCTTGACTGAGGTCCACAGCTGGTTTCATTGAGTCGGCACAGTTCAACACCCCTATTGGACCCATCCTCACAGTTGGGATCTTCATCACACTGCTATCTGTTAGGAACACACTGCCCATCAATGTACACAAAGATTCAACATGTCCTCCTCATACAGGCACTTCCAACACTGCCATCACCATCACATCCCCATAGTAAGCAAGCATAATATCCATCACTACACAGAAATTGAGATTCTTCACACTTTGTCCTCACACTCTTGGCAGCTCCGCACTGGGTCTGTAAAATAAGATTCTGCACCATCTGGTCATTCGCGCAGGTAACGCTTCTTTGTGGGGACATGTTCCCCTTTTTCTTGTCTAGGCTTCATGATTAAGATGGTATTATCCTTCCCTGCAGATATTAATCCACCTGGTTCAGGAGGGCCACAATGGACTTTTGCTCCATCACTAAAATTGGTGGATCCAAACCCTCTCTCTCCACATACAGTATGTGAAATATGTTCACTTGATTCGTGTCAAAATAAAATCATATTGGGGCGCCAGAGAAAAAAGCAAGGTAATTAGTTCGGGTTCCTTGTTTGTTGTCACTTGGCGTGTTGTTGTGCTGGCTTGCATTGAATCTGTTTAACATTAAGCGGCCATTAACAAAGGGGAGTTTGTAAAGCGCA
>NW_008582370.1:63888-73810 GCF_000691845.1 Merops nubicus | reverse complement strand
CACCCCCCCCTCGGGCGCCGGCCTCCCTTTCCAGAGGTTTGAAACCAAAACCACGCCCCTGACAAAACCACCCCGTGGAAGTGTCAGGCTCCGCTGATTTTCCCCGTCCCTTGCTGTTGTTTACAAGCCAGAATTAAAATAAAACTTCTTGCTAAGGCATGTTTATAAGTGAGCAGAAATCCGCTCACCCTGAAAGTTATTAGGCTGTGAAAACTTAAAATTGATAAACTGCTAATTCACACTATTTAACTGCGCTTTATAATCCAAGTAGCAGTGTAAATAAGAAAGATAATAAAATCTGATGAGAGATTAATGTCTGACTGAAGCTGTAATTCCTTTTCAAAGAAATATATTCAACAGATTTATGACGTAGAGTGGAGAAGCTATCACAAATTTAATGGATAACGACGTATGGGCCAAATCCTGCTCCTAGTGGTACTGAACACATTTTTGTGCTAAATAGAGAGCAGAAGTTTTACATAGTTTTAATATATTCATTTTCCAGTAGTATTCCTCAGCCTGCAGGAGAGATACGCAAAGCTGTGTGGTTACTAAAACACTTCACTGAAACAAGCTATATCAGGAACATAAATTTCAGTAGGAAAAAAATTGGAAGAGGCATTTGCATCTCTTAGCTGTAGTCGTCCATAAAGCAATCAAAAATTGCTGTGGTATAGAGAAGCAAGAGAGCTGCGATGAGGAGAAGGGCCAAGGACAGCCCAGCCTCCAGTGCAGCCCCATGTACAGCACTAGCAAGGCCACAGCCACCATACTGGGACCAGATGAGGGACAAGGGCTCCAGCTTCCTCAGGGTCCCAGTGCAGCAACAGGAGTACCTGCAAGGACTCCATTTGGGTTTGCGGAAATTTTCCATCACTTTGGAATAGCTGAAAATGCTTTATCTGCAGATAATCCACCTCCCAGCAGGAGGACAAATAATTCCCCAGATGGCCGACTAGTTGTACGAACTGGGAGAGTATTAGTTTTTCCACAAAACGCAAGGACGTTGAGAGGTTAAATGAGATACTGATAATCAAATGCAGAACTCATACTGTGGGTGTCACTGCACAATGAATCAAATTATCAAGGGATGTAAAAAACAAAGCTATCAGTTGTCTTTAGGTTAATGCCAGAAGTCCATACAAAAATAAGAGGAACATTTAAAAGCTTCCTTTTGAGAAGAAATTAGACAAAAATCAGATTTATCAAAATGTGGTTGGAGGATTCATGACTAGAGCATTTAAAGTCTCTAAATACATCCAATAAGGAAGAACAGCATGCCTTGCTAGTACTGGAGAGGAAAAGTGTTATGGCTTCAAATTATTCACACATTAGATATCCAGGCCCTGAAATAGATTCAAGTCCTATCAAACAGCAGCTGTCATTAACATTTGTTACAGACTACAATATTAGATCAAAGAGCAGGATTTAACATGTATGATAAAGAGAAGATAAGGGCCTTACCCAAGGTGACATTAGTCTGGACAACATATATATGCTGCCATTGCTAAAGCATCTCAAAGTGTAAATGATCACAGCCTGGTTACATCATCTGTGTACAGACACAGCTCGTGCCCAACAAGACATATCCATAAATGTAAATAACAGGACTGAATTGTTTTAGTGGGGAAAAAAAAAAACCAGCAATTTATAACTCCATTATTAGAAGAGATGTTTGTACTTAAATTCATCCTGAATAAAAGGAAACGTGAAAGCTGTACTACAAGAAGTCTGTCTCAAAGGGTAAGAAAAAAATTTTGATTGCATCACATAAAAGATTTAAAAATAGTTGGAAAGCACTAATAAAAAGAACTGTGGCAAGTAGTTGAGGTACAAAAATAAACAGAATCTGCCAGTGAAGCATACCTCCATTACAATAGAACAATTTTAAAAATATCAGTAAAGATGCATAAAAATAATTATTATTCAATTAGACATTCCTGTTTCTATCTGGAAAATCAGAGACGTGTTGGTATGCTACACAGTTCATTTAGTGGGGTTTTTATTCTTACAGTAATTAAAGAAAACCAGTCATCTACCAATAGTAGATTTTAAATGTGAACAAAACCTCTCATACAGTTCTACAAGAATTAGCTGATTTCTAATACATCTTGGTACAGTGCAGAAATAATAAAGACAGATAAAAAATAAAGCGCAGAGAATAATAAAGGACACTCTATGAGCAAATATAGTGAAATGTAAACCAAATGGATTCTGTATCAGTAACTCATGAAGTAGCATCAAGCAGCTGCTAAGTGAGCAAAGAAGTAAGGAACTGTAATTAAAAAAATCATGTCATTCACCTTGGTTTTATAAACATGTTTCTAAATCTTCCATGAAAAAAAACCTGCTATCAGCTTTAGTTGACAAAAAATATCTCTGCGAGACGTTTAACGTTGAAGCACACAATGTTCTAATAAAAAAGTAGCACGACAGAATTCAAGTGGCACATTTAAATGTGCTAAATATGCACATTACTATGCCAGGCTAACAACTCTAAAAATTACTGTTAGATATTCATTACTCACTAGAGGTGCTGCTACTAGTGGTCTTTGAACATCTGTTCTTGGCCTTACACAATTTCATAGTATTTTTACCAGTAATTTAAGTAAAACATACAGTCATATAGCCTGACAAACAATGTTTTCTAGAGTTGTGAATACAAAAAGCCTTTACATGGGGGAATCCTGATTGGAGTCTTTTATGCTGGAAAGCTCTGAAAAAGTCATATAAAGGGATAGTTAACAATTTCTATGAGAGCTAATATAGATCCTGATTGTATAAACAAATACCGGGAAGGCGTAGCTAAATATATTATGTTTGTATAAAATTTTAATGATGCTATTCTTCAAGTACTCTCCAGTTCTTGAATAGGTACTTTAAAAGAGGGGTTTTTTTAAAGCTATGGAGAGGGTTCAAATAATGAGCTATAAAATACCCATATCCTGGTTAGGTTCCTTGCCCTTCTCACAGAATTTCCTTCTAGAAACTGCCAAACCACATTTTCCAAAGAAAAAAAAATTTATTCTTATCTCCAAGACACTTCTAAAGACCAAATATTTTGCCTTTGAAATACACCTCATTGCACCAGATGGTGTGTATATATATATTTTTAAATGTTCCTGTGGATGAATACTCCCACATATTCCTTACAATAGCACCTTCATCACCGTTCAAATCATCAAGACACACTCAAAGGCACACAATTGCAAACTTAGTCATGCAAAAGAGTAGCAAAGGGGAGTAATCAGGAACAAAGAATGCTAATCAACTGCAGAAAACTCTTGTGCTTTTTAACATCCCTAGTAGCAGCGCTACTGTTTAGTACTTCACACTTTCACTGAGCTCTAGAAACGATACAAAAATCTAGCATACCAAATACAGGGAAGTTTTACAGTTGTACATATTTATCCAACAGGCTGGAAAGACTCCTAATTAGTTCATGTTTTATTAATACTTCTAATGCATCCAATTCTTTAAGGAATAAAGCACAAGCTTCTTACTGCTATCCTCTGGGCCACCCATAGCTTCACTGCCACTTACAGATCTGCTGCAGGTCGTGGTTCAGTTCTCACTTGTGCAGGTGTAATACCAATGGTATTAGGGGATTTCTGACTGGTTTGCAATACAAATGGGAGCAAAACAAGCATTATGGTCAGATTTTCAGCTGATCTCGGAGAAGTTCAGTTATTCTGCACATGCTCTACGACAGTTTCTCTGCAGAGAAGCCTTGACCCATCTACCTGCACTCAGCAACAAGGCCAAGTTTAACCTTTTTCTTCTACTATGTCTCTACAGTTTCCCCTGAAATTTCTACAAATTGAATATTTCACTGGTACAGTAATTACTCCATCACATCAACCCTACATTAATTTTATTTCTTACCATTTGTAAGCCTTAGTGTAAAAGTTGTGTTAGAACTAACATGTATTTTCTCTAAATTAAACTGAACAATTAAAATCAAACCATGGAGAGCATCTCCCATGGAGACCTAAAATACTGACCTCAGCTACAGTCTATGCTATCTTCTTTCACAGTTTGCCAAGTTGTCACCACAAAGTAATTATTCAATTGTGCACAAAAGCATTGTCATTTCATACCTGGCAAACTTGGACTAGAAAACCAGAAGAAACTTCCTCTGCACCTAAAGCACCAGGCTGCCAGTCCTTAGCAATATTATTCAGGCCACATAGGAAACAGCCAAAGAGACACGTTCATTGATTTCAATACCACTTACCGGTGCTTTACTATTTAAGCAGATTATTCGCCTCGCAGCGTAATACCTCCTAGCCTCTGTCTCTCAAATGCAGATAAATGCATAAAATCCACACAGACAACTGAGCACATAAGCTCTAGCGTACAGAACTCTATATGCTTCTGCCATGTCCTCTAGAAGTGGATCAAAAATGACAGTTAAGGAGAAGAAGTCCACTATTTTTTGTTTCCTCCGTACTCTGTTTCACATGGTAGAGAAACAAGAGAGCCAGGAAGCTGGTCAGAGCTATTCGGATTCTCAGGAAGAACATCTATGGCCTCAAGTGCTGCCATAAGGTTAATTTAGTAAGGATCAACTGAAAAATAGGAACGATTAACAGAAAACTGCCACAGTTAAGTTCTTACCCATCATATTTCATTTCTAGAAATACACTTCTACAAACCTGCACTTAATAATAAAGGAACATCATCAGGGAAAATAATTTCTGCCATCACTATGCATTTTTCTTTTTGGTATCTTCTTGAATTGAAGGCCCAGATATAATCTCTACTACGATCTCTCCTTGTCTAGGTTGTGCTGCAACAAGAGTGCTGTTTCAAGACTCTAAGGTCCTTTATTTAACTAGCAAAATGATGCAGAAAAGGACCACATCACAGAGCGCAAAACAAGAAAAAGAGCTTTGAAATTCTTATGCCCTTAAGAAGGCTGCTGAGTAATAATGCTGGTTAAATTATGTAGGGAACACTGCATGCTCCCACAGACACACATTTAATATCTCCTGAGATTTGGCGTATTACATAGTCGAATGGAAAATGTGAGGATTCTTTTATAAGATTTCTTTGTAGAAATGCTCCTGGAGATAGTAACAGTTCCACAGAGGAGAATTTTGTGACTGATAATTTTTCATATATATAGCATCGGTATTAAAATGGAAATTAAGTTCAGAAGAGGTTTTTTTCCTAAAAAAGCCCAATGTTTTGGAATGTGTAGACCCTTCCAAAGTACCAACTTCAAGCCCCAAAAGGAGGAGTCCTTGTTTTTGCAGCCCTTTTCAGACAAGGTGCTGCATGTCTTCATTGTGCACCGATGCCATTTTTTGCTTCATTGGCCATGGCACTTCTACCATGATGTGAAGCATTTCTGCCAAAGCCTTTCATGGATATGTTCAGTATACAAACCTCACTCTCATCCAGACAGAAATGCTGAGCTACAATGACAGCTTAAAGCCGAATTTCTATTTAATTACTTTTCCTCAGCCACAGATTATATATTTTTGTTCAGTGAGTCTTCTTCCATCTCCCCAAGACATACAACACACACATCTTAGATCTCAGTGGAAGAATATTCACTGAACAGCAATGTAGACAGGAGTCTAAAGAAAGCTGTGTCAATCTAAACTAAAAGACTATGAAACTTTACTGAAGGTCCAGGTAAGTATCTTTTCTCTGCATGTGAGCTGAAGCATTTTTGTCTCCTCAAAGGACCATGCACAAACACCATGATATTTTGCAGAGAACCCAGTGACTTTTAAAGATACGTAGTTGTGGATACTCATCTTTCTTTCCTTAGGAGAAACATTTCTTAAATAGCCCACCCATTCCCAGAGGCACACAACGTAAAGTAGCACACTGATCAGTGAAAACTGGCCTTGCAAAATTTAATGGCAAGAGAGAAACAAGCTGTGGGTATTCTGGTACTAACAGCAACACAGAGCAGGGAAGCTTACAAGAGCTTTTGGAAATGAGAAGAGCAAAATGGAAGGTACGAGAAGAAAGAAGTGAGAGTTTCCAGCGACCACACTGGTGTTGAATCACGCTGATAATTTGTTTGAAAAGAAAGGGGTTGGGAAGGGGAACAGCAAAAGAAATCACAGCTCCACAGAAGAAAATGGCAACCTTCCATTGACTTTAAGCATTCAACCCAGGCAAGCTGAGCAAACCCTTTAAACTGAATTTACATCCCTGCTGCAGCAATTGCTCAAAAAAACTCCCTTGTTTTTCTTGAGAAGGAAACCCAAGTTAGAAGCCAAATGGAATTAAACGTATTTATTAAACACTAACAGCATGATTCATGACACAGTTGAAGAGTCACTAGTAAGACCTGGAAAACTCCCACACAGACCAGGATTCGGGTAATCATTGTTAGCAGTAATTGTTACGAAAAATATGAAGTATAATGCTATTGAGCAGGACTGATGCAAACAGAAAATACAGTGGGATGTGAAGTATGAGTTGGGTAATACTGATACCAGTAAAGACACTGTACAAGTTGACAAGATGGGCAAGGACAGTCACTTTATAAGACCTAAAAGATGCTAGCACATTCTTTGAAATTAATAGGTTTTTTGAGCATGCTTTGAATCCAGTACTAGATACTAAGATCAGCAAGACAAAAAAAGTGAATAGAAAAACATTATATTACAGGGAAAATCTGTTTTCATTTACACTGCAACTGAAGAAGGCAAAGTTTGTATTTTACAAGACTGAATGCCTAGCTCTCAAAGAAGAACACAAGGCAAGCTAACTATCTCTGACTTGCCTGAAAATTAATCGACAAGTAATTGTTCCTTGTTAAAACTAAATTATTCTTTACTTAACACTAAAAATTAAATCACCATATATGCCAAGCCTATCATTATCCTGAAGTTATCCTCATGCATGTGCACATTATAACCTGAAAATTTATGTAGCAAGAGTCTTGGGGAAAGGGTTAGGACAAAGCTCTTTTTATTGAACAGGACATTTTAACATAAAAACTACTGAAGAGCTGGGAAAATTTTACTTCTTTTCATATAATGTAGTCATCCCTTTTGCTTTCTTTCAAATACCACAAAATTAATAAGGCATACAGCTGATACAGGTAGAAAATATGCTGTTGTATTTAAAAGAAATTAAAACATTAACTCAGTTTTAAGTAGCTCAATTATTTCTATACAAGATCTGGCTCATCCCTGTGTGCATGAAGGAAAGGGGTTTATATTAATGTACATCTGTCATAAACAGTACAAGTCTAAATTGTAGAATATATTTACATCTTTTTCAGGACTGCTGTAAAAAGAGAAGAAGACGGAAATTATTGATGCATTCAAACAGCGTGCGTTGTGCTTTGTAATGTAATCTGGTTTTCTTTTCCTTAACACCTACACAGCTTATGTTCCTAGCTAGCACACTTTAAAGAATAAATATGGACCCAGGGTATCAACTTCCAAAGAAAAACTTGTAAGAAGCTGTTTGCAGATTTGCATTTTTTTATTTCAGAACATGATAGTCAAGTTCAAGTTTTTGCTTTTTGAGACACCTAAATCAGCTGAAAGAATTTTTGCTGGTGTTTCTAGAGTTGATATCTGAAGGTCCAATACAGCTACTCTATCTGTTAATGTAAATTCTTTCCCTGAAGGCTTTCATGAAGGTGTCAGGAGCTATTAAAACACATACGGAACAGAAGACAACATATTCTTCTGGAAATGAAAATGCCTGCTGCACTGACTATATCCACAATGATCTTACAGATATGCAAACCAAGAAGAACCGGAGAGAGTGGTGGCATGCAAGGAGTGGCTGAGGGACCTGGGGTTGTTTAGCCTGAAGAAAAGCAGGCTCAGGGGAGACCTTATGACCCTCTACAACTCCCTGAAAGGAGCCTGTAGCGAGGTGGAGGTCGGTCTCTTTCACAAGTAAGAAGCACCAGGATAAGAGTAAATGGCCTCAAGTTGCACCTTGGAGGTTTAGGGAGGTTTAGGTTGGCTTTTAGGAAAAACTTCTTCACTGAAAGGGTTGTCAAGCCCTGGAACAGGCTGCCAAGGGAGGTGGTAGAGTCCCCATCCCTGGAAGCATTTAGATGTATAGATTACATGCTTCATGACACGGTTTAGTGGTGGGCTTGGTAGTGTTAGGTTAATGATTGGACTTGATAATCTCACAGGTCTTTTCCAACTGAAACAATTCTATGCTTCTCTGATATTCTGAGGAATTGCAATGTGAGAACATACTTAAGTGGGAAAGAACAATGATTTTTTCAAACCATTCTTGAGACCACTCATCTTAAAACTGTACATAATCATGAAACATTTCTGAGACGCAAAGGGTCAGCAAAGAAACAAAGCCATGTCTATGATTTCACATTTTCAAATGGCACAACACAGATGAGTATGTCTGGTATGACTGATGCATTGCCTCAGGGTCAGCCACAAGAAATGTTAAGCCATACCTTGAATGTTGTTGAAGAGAACTTACCCTTAGGGAGCCAGATATCAAGAGAAGGGCTGGGCTGGGTATGAAATGAGAGGACAAAATTTCATGGAAGGAGAGAAAGAAGGAACAAATGGCCAGCTGGAACTTCAGTCAAGTGTTTGTCTGCTGTGTTATTTGAGAGAACTGGAAGGCTGAGTTGCCCAATTTCAACTCCTGAAACTATGGTCTCTCTTGTAAGCTTTTCTACCACGTAAATGGAGCATAGTGATTACTTATGGTCTCCTTCATTTAACTTTAAGTTTGCAACCACTTTGAGCAGTATGCTTATAAACTGAGCAACAGTCTTTCTACATGTGGGAAAAGTGATCTTTAAATTAAGTGACTTATTAGAGGTGGCTTATACAGAGATGTTACACAGTGAGATAACAGCACAGCCAGAAAAATAATTATATGGGTCTTCTGGGACCAGGCTGGTGGGGATAAGTTTGTACAGAAACAGCAGCTGACCAAAACTGAAACCAAGGGGGACAGACACCATCCTGCCTAGTTAAACACCAGCCTACAGTCATCATTACTTGTTTAAGTATGGACCTGGAAGACAATCAATTTATTCTGCACTTCCAAGTGCTCCAGGATTCCTCCCTGATGGTCAGTTTGTCATAGCTTCTCAGTTTACAGGAACATTTCCTACCATCTCCAGTTGAGGACAGTCCACCTCATTCTGAAAGGGCAATAACCTGCTCATGGCTAAGTGTGCTTTTGTCACCTGCCAGTTGTTTTAAGAGCCAAAAATATCTAAGTCACCACTGGGAAGTCTGAGACCAAGAAATCCATTCCAGCATACATCAGTACAGAGGACAGATTATTCCTCAAGGCTGCCATGAAAATTCCTAAGCAATACTTCAGATCTCACAACTGGATTTCTTACAACATTCATATGAATGTACATTCAAAACCAAACACAAACTGTAGCCAAAGAAAAGTAACAAGAAAATTATCTTAATACATTAAAAACCCAAAAAGTTTCTCTAAAAGGAATCATATTTCTCACTGCTTACTGCTTTTCAGGAAAACATTGAAAGACTGCAGTGATGAAGAATGTATAAAAATGCCCAAACTGAAGAGAAAGGAATTGGGTCATCTAATCTTAAAACCCATTAGTTCTCTCTTCTAATTCACATTATGCCTGCTAACATCATGCAATTTTCTTTTTAAGTACATGTTCCCAATAATTATGTAGAAATATCTTTTTAAAGAGGCCATATATTTTCATATGGAAAAAAATTTCAACCTTAGAAGTTCCTCTTGCACATTTAGAAAAACCTGTTTTCTTCTGAAAAGAAGCAAAGAGGAAGATTCCCGATTTGTGCAATAAATGTTATTTCCCATTTCCTACTATTGTACATTAGCTGCTACTCCTTTAAACAGCCTTTGCATCTTGAAGGCAATATAGAAGGCCAATAAAACTGCTTTTATGCAACATGTCATTTTAATATGATTCTTCTCCTCCTAATCA
>NW_008582370.1:26690-63857 GCF_000691845.1 Merops nubicus | reverse complement strand
TTCCTGCTGCAGGATCCCTCTCAATTTTTAAAAAAAATACAAGTTACATAAATTTTTTAGAATGATGATGTTGCTTTAAATGTAGTAGGTTTCTTTTTCTAAATTGCATAGAAAGCAAGGAGCAAAGTATAATCGGGATGGATAAAGTCTGTGCAAACAACAAAATCATGTTTTATAAATATTTATGTAAATAGTATTTGAATAAAAAGCCACCCCTTCATGAAGATAAATATCTGCCAATGTATTATTGCTACTATGTGCATTTGACTAAACCCAAGCTTTAAAACAGATTAACAGGTGAAAATGGTGTTCAGAAAGAAAAAAATTTCAACACTTCTAGCACAAAGCTATTCCGAGAAAGGGCATTTCTCCCAGGTGGAATTAGACTGTATGCCCAAGAAAGCAAAACTGAAAAAGCAACATACATCATAATTAGTCTTAAAATTTACTTAACATACATAGAGCTGTTTGACAGGAAGCCTGTCCTGTCTGTGGCAGCACTCAGACCTTAAAATACACTCTTATAGTTCAATACTTCTCTCTTCCTCCCTGTGTGATGTTTCTTGGCAACTCCACAGTTCAGTGCATTTCACACACTGCAGAACATAAGAACGGAGGAAAAAAGATACATCACACAAAAGAAAAGTCAGATGGCAGCTATGCCAACTTTGGGCAAGAAAAGGAAATTATATAAAACTCTGAGGCAAGCAGATTCACAGGTAAGGAAGACACATGAAGAATAAGAGTGGAATATGAACAAAATGCAAAGAGCCAATGGAAAGGATAAATTCATCTCTGTTGATGGGTGCAAGAAACAAAGAATTTATGAACAGAGAGGCAAAAGGTAGATCACAAAGTGCAGACGTAGAAACGAAGGCGCAGGTAGGAACAGGTAAGAGCAACAACAAAGGGGAGTTCTGCAACGCTTCTGGGATACCAATTTGTGATGATGCAAAGAAGGAAATGTAACAAAACATATCTAGTCTTACACCAGCCTCAGCAGAAACCTCTCTATTTCTCTAGCCCAGCGCTGCCTTCCTTGTATAGACCACTGCAAGAGACAGACAGCTTTCCCAGCACTGGAGAGCTTAGCATCTTGGGGAACCACAACTGGCCTTCCTCTGCTGGGAGCCAACAGCATTCATAGCAGACAAGCAGTCACAGCAGAGCTCTAACCGGTGCTCAAAAGAACATTGCTACTACTTGCTTTAACTTAGCATAGGGCTGACAAGTCTTCTACACCTACTATCTCACTGCCCAGGTGTGATTCTAGACCCCATAAACTACCTACTGCTGGCTCACAAATTTGTTCTTCTCGATTGATTGTGTTCCCCTAGTAACACAACTTCACACAAGTGATAATCCTGTCTCTTGCAATGACTGTATATTTTGTCTGTGAGATTATTCATTCCTTATCAGTTCCATGTAGAGAGTGCTTTTATCAGTCACCTTGCACTGGGATAAAAAATATCTTGTTGGCAGTTGATCTAGTGAAAGAATTAGAAGAACCACCTCAAAGTGGCAGGCTACTCTGAAGTTTGATCAGCTAACACAAATAATACAAGCTTAGCTGACTACTTCTGCAAACTTGTGGCTCCAAGGAACATATGAGGCAAAAGATACAATTCCTTTGAGAAGGAAGGCAAGAAAGAGAACACTGGAGACTATAAAATTTTGTACCTCAGTCCTGAAAAAAGACTTTCATTGCTTTTTTTTGCCAGTGCTATTTTTCACTTTTCTAGAAACCTTTTACAGGTCCATACAACTATAAAATTAACACTTCAGAGTACATTTCATCAAGTTCAGCTAATGAATGTAGATACTTGGTAACCAAGCATTACTGTGGCATCACAAAATAGACCTATATTGCTTAAATTTAATTCTGCCAGAGTAGATTTTGTTTAATCTACAGTCCACAATAATGCAGTGAAGGGATGGGACTGAGAAGAGGTTAAAGTCATCTGCTTATCAGAAGTCATTTAATAAAAAGTAAATTGTAATGGTAGCTGGAGGGAAAATCAAATACAAGAAATGAATTTAGGCTTTGCAATCGAAGCTGCAGTTCCATTGATTAATGTCTGCCAAAATAAACTGCTGGACTGCAGACTTTCTCATTTATTGTCTTCCCCATGTTTCAGTTGCTATGATATCCTTCTAAAGATATGTGGCAATTACTCATCTGTGAGTTGCAGGCAGGCAAAGGACAGAACAAGCAAAAAACCCCAATTAAAAAGGATGATTAATAAATAATCCATATTGAATTATTCTTGTGCCTTTACTGGAAAGGTCTCAGAAAACCTTTGCACCCATTGACAGCAAAATTCTTATTGTGCCCCATTAACATACCAACTTCCCTGTCCCCTGATTAGACAGGGCTGAGTATTTTCAGTAGATACAGTGTTTGGGAAGCATTAAATAAGTGGAGGTGGAGTCACATTTTGCACAGATGGGCACAGAAGCAATGAAAAACACAGACATCCCTACAAATTTATGAAAACAGGTGTAAATTTCCTTTTCTCCTGCTCTCCACTCAGTGCCATCCCTACTGCCATTAAGCACCATTCCCAACCAGCTCTGCCCAGTACTTCCCAAACCCTCAATGCATGCACCAACCTGAGCAGAAGCAGCGTGCGCCCATCCACCCTGTAAACGGGCTGCCAACTGACCAGGCTTTAGGACAACCAGGCTGTATGACACTGGGCTCCTAACTCCAGCTAGTGCTGGCAACAGGCAGAGGCAAAGCAGTCTCCCTTCTCCAAATCCACATATTTATGCCCTAACCACTGGAGAGCTCCACCTGCATTAATGGGCACCTGCTGGGCCAAATAGCTCTTAGCCAAGGGCTCTGGCTGAAGGTAACAGTGATGCTGAGGTGGAAGTCATGGCACTATCTAGGCTCTAGGAAATTTATTCCCATTGATGATGTGAGAGGAGAAGACCCAGTTTGTTTTAAAGCTCTCATTAGCTTTGCAGTGTGTTTAGTGTGTTTTAAAAAAAAGCTATTTTTACTTGTAAATAGAGCACTGGAAATAACTGAAAAGCGAAACCTCCTAGAGCTATTATTTCAGCAAGTTTTCCAATAAAGCACTTTTAAACAAAAGCCAGTGAATGGCTTTAGAGAGATCCTTACATAATTTAGGAAGCTTCCTACCTATGTGCAATGCGTTCTCCCAGAAGATGACTCTGGAAATGGAATCTTTTGGAGGCTAAATTATAGCTCTGATTTGATATGTACCTGATTCCCTTTAAGGAGTATTTACTTCCTTGGGTTTGGAGAAATTCCTATAGTCTCCAGTGAGCCGTATTGCAATTACCTTTTGTATAACCATATCAGGATTTGCTCTTAAGTAGATATGCTTTTAAATAAATATTATTTAAAAATGTGTTATGTTCAGGCATCTGAATATCCCAAAGAGATTTTTCTCCTATTACTCCAAAAAAATTTTCAGGAAAAATTTGCTATGAAAGCTCATTATTTAATATCATAATTTATTGAACAATATTTCCCTTAGCTTTTAACAATTTGCATGTTGTTGTTGTGTTGGAAAAGTCACCAGATTGTTGTGGAACCAACCCTTATTTGAAAGAGTGATCAACATCATTTTGGAAATTAAAAACTCTAAAATATGGATGCTGAGTCACAGCACAGATGCCCCGAGGTTTTCAGTTAGCAGCTGTAGCATTTGGAGAAGAGCAATGCCTTCATTACCCAAAAACACACAGCGTCAGCCATTTGCTGGGCACTCTTTTCCCATATCTGAATTAAAAAACGTGTTTTCACTAACACAGTTAAAATAGCTTGTACTTGACCAGATGCCATACCAATGCACTCACAAAAGCAAAATTAGAACTTGTCAGATTCAGTTTTGGTATAGGAGCAGTAACCTTCAAGCGAAACAGAGTTAAGACAAATAGTTCAGGTTCAAATAACTTGTTTAAAGAATTCAGAAATGTTCACTATTCACAGAAGGGATTAAAACAAGATGATCAGGAATTTAGTCCAACAGGACAGGAGAAAGAGAAGGGAAACTGTTGCCTCTGGAATACAAAAAAAATAATGAAAATAAAAATTATAATGTGCAATAAAACCCCTGTTGGGTCTCTGGGTTTAGTGCCCAATAGATGTGAGTTATTTCCCTCACATAGCCTCTTGAAGGTATTTTGTAGACTTTCCCTAAGGAATTGTAAGAGAGGCTGGAAATGGAGTCGTTGTCTTGGGAAAAATATGATTTTCATATTTTTTCACCAATTGTCTGTGTGAATTCATTTTAATGTGCAGGGATTCTTTTCACCCACAGTTTCCCTGAGGACATTTGGTACACTGGATGAAATATGTTGCAGCCTGAGATAGACTGAGAAAGTGAGACAGAATCCATGAATTTTGATAGTTGTGCTATGCGTATATACTGTTTCTCACAGTGGCGGCGGACACGTGTTTGCAGATTTTCTGCTCGTTACTGTGCATGAGCTGGCTTCTTTTGGTATGTGGTGGTCCTCAGCAAGTTTGCTTCTAATTAGGAATTTTGCAAACCTACAATGCATTTGAAAGCTATGATGAGAAATTCTGGGGAAAATATCCTTCAAGGTATGGTGCTTCTTGCATAGGCTGTTCTGGAAGAGTTTTCTTGGGTAAATATCCTTTTTTGTCATGAAGCTGGTAGCATGAATTTTCTCACAGTAAGTGCTGCACATCAGTGCACCTACAGCCTCAAAACAACAACCACCCCCAAACCACAGCAAGAGGCTGTGCTTTTGGTTTGAGGGCATATTGCAGTTTTCACCCCACCTGCTTCACATACATTTTTCCACAGGCAACTTGAATTTTCCGTCACATTTTAGAATAGCCTGATTAGCTTGGTTTAGTCCCTCCTATGAATATTGACTATTTTCATAAATTCCCTAAACGTGTATGTCAATAACCTGTGGGACCCTTCGGAAAATCAAATATATTAATCTATGGACTTTGTGCAACTATGTGAACTGCAACATTTTCACGTTCTCAGAGTCATAGGAAATTAATTCTGTACCCTTGACAACGGAAGATCCAGGTGAAAATAATCCAAAAGCGCACTGACTGCTGGATATCCAGTGCGTTCAGACAGACTTGAACCATAGTCTGACGCTTTCCAAACCAAGACCTCAGTCCGCTGTCATCCATGGATTACATGGATGTGAATATTTACTCAGTGGGAAACTACAAAGGAGAGCACTGTTCAAGTATCTCCCCTTCAGAGACAACAACAACCATGAGCCTGAGTGACTGTACGACAAAGAATGGACACAGACAGTAGCAGAAAATATTGTCCATCATCACCCCTGTTCACAGAAGAAAGGAGGCTTCAAAGTTTGTAGGTACCTCAGAGACTCATAAAGGATGCTTCTTCATATTCAATTATTTCATAGGCAGCAAGAGGGCTTCAGTGAACACAACCAAGGCTTGAACTTCGACTGAAAACTGCAGTTATTCCTTCACAAGAGTAGCAATGAAGAAGTAACTCTAATATACATTAACCACAATATTATTGTTCAATCTATGTACCATTTTTTTAGAGTGATATCAAGACACCCGTACCAATTTACAACACTGACATTTGAATCTTACTTTTGAACATGGTGATAATAACAGAAATTTCACCCCTGGTTTTAATGCAGTTTACATTTCACAAACAGGAGTCTTTTTATCCCCCATATTATTCATTAGAAAAAAAAAAATTCTTATTTTATTCAGTGTTACACTGATGTGCGAAATGGTACAAGATAGTAGTGACACTGAATAACAGTAAAATGATGTATATTGCTTCAGTTATATCTACACATTATAATGTGTTTTAAAACAATTTGTTAGAACAGCATCTGTTACGAGCTTACTAAAACAATTTGAATATGCTTTTCAACGAGCTGAAGAACCAAGCTCTACCTATTAATCATGAAATATATATCAATGCATAATCTATAAATAAATAATTTATTTATTCAAAGTGCTGCCAATTAACTAAACAGTCACTGCATTCGTAATTGCATCAGTCACCTCTAAACTTTCAACTTTTATCAAGATTTCAAATACAGAGGCAGAGAAACTGAATGAAATGTAGGTTTTTAGCATAACAGCTTCGCACTGACTTTGATATTCTCTGGCATCACTGACAGTTTCCTCAGGAAAAGCAATTCTGAACTCTTTAATGTAAAAAATATATATATTCCTATTTCATACCCTACAGCTTTTAAAGATAATCATAACTGCACACTGTAAATACAGTAAAATAAAAATAGAAACTGTGTACTTCTACAACAGAAGTAAAGCAAGGCTAACTTCATACTTCTTCTCTGAAAAAGACTATATGCTGTAGTTTAGTATTTCTACAGATTGCTTCTTCTGCAACACAGGTAGAAAGGTGTATTTTTTTCTGAGACCATACCTTCTCCTAGTCTTCTAACTGCATAACATCCTCTGTCTTCCAGTCCCAGTCACCACAGTGAGATGTTTACTTCAAAGCCAACATAGAAACATTTGTACAACAAACAAATTCAGGAAACCTCTCTTTTCTACTGTATTTCAATTAAAAAGACAAATAATTGCAATCAGCCACATTAATCCAAGATTAAAACTGCAACTGTAAATCACAAAGGGTCACATGTAATGGTGACATAAACAGAAGTCGAAATTATCTGCATACAATTTTAATGTAAATTGGAGTTATTTGCACATCCAGAAAGAAGGAAGAATAGTAGCAAACAAAAAAGGCAATCAGCTGTCTCGCCTTAAAGCTTCATGTTGGTTTCCTCTCCCTTCCACAGAAAAGCCCTCCAGCCTCTCAGCATGGAAGCTGAGCTAACACCGACTTCCTGATGTGCAAGATGCAGCTGTGATATTTAGCTAATTGAAAAACACGCCTGAAAGTGCATTAGGAACTTTGGAAAAGATTGGGCTATAACAAGGTGTTATTCACACAATCTCTGGATTTAGCCCCCAACATTTTCATTTTTTTATTGGCAACTGCCACTGCAGTTTTGCACTGCAAATTTAACATTTATTTTATCCTCCTATCTTCATATCAATTCATTTGGCTTAATGTGGAACTCCTGTTATTACAAAATATTCACCAAATACACGCAGCTCAGTAACATTAATTTTGAAAACGCATCTGCTGCAATTTCTTCAGCTTCTTCAGATTACATTAACGTACTGTGGAGGGTGTTGTCGTGTGTTTCTACTCCTTAAAATGAGCAAAGTTATAGTTTTGTGTAAACATGGAACCATAGTGTATATGCATATTTGTGAGTATGGGTTTATAAACACACACACACAAAAATACATACCCATATCCAAAATAAAACGACACATTAATTTCATGTATGTACTTGGTGAAAGACAGTGATTAGGCTTGGCATAAGGAGAATGCAATTCTGGGATGTATTATTGTTCTCGCAGTATGGAACAATTTAAAATAAAAAAAATATAGCAGAGAGCCAACAGCAAAAGCACCCAAAGGAACAACAATTCCTTGAGAACATGAAAAGAATCCAAAACAGGAGATACACCTACTCTATCTTGTAATACAACTTTGTTTTAAAAGACAGCTATAAATGAAAAGTCAGTGAATGTGTAGATTGGTAATTGAAAATCTCTGTAATTATCCTAGTTACCAAGGGATTTTTTAATCTATTTGTACTCAAAGACGTTGTTTTTTAAAACCAAGGCAAAATTATACAAAACTATTAGGAAGCACTTTAAGATAATATTTTTAAGTGTGTAATAAGAGTAAGGAACATCTCTAATTTTATGTCCTATAGCACCACCCAAACTGCTTCAATTAAGTTTCCTGTAGTGCCTACAAACTACAGAGGTAGTGCATTTTCATGGAGACTTTAACTGTCTGTGTAGCATTCCTGACATACAACAATTTTAAGCAGCTGTCGGGGGTTTGTCTAACAGGAAAAATGATACCTTACAGGCATTTCCAAGCTCACCACTGAATGTTCCCACCAGTGGAGCACATTACTGTATTATAGGAGTTATGATAATTGTTGACTCAAAATTATTTTCTAATGGCTGCTTTGTAACTTGGAATTTTAAAATATTTTCAATCATCTTCAACATAGACAAAAGTAGTGAGTGGCGGAAATCCTCTAAGAAAATGCTTTTAAAATCTTTCCTCTGATTCATTTGTACTTTAAGTAGCTTAAATTGACAGATGCTGGGACTATAAGCATTTTTCCCTTAGATCTTTAGTCATGCAACAGAAGCAAGCCAAATAAGTGAACTAGATTGAACCTCTACCAAACTAAAGTTAGTAACAGGCTAGAGGCTAAAATCATGTCCACTGTCCCTATCAGAACACATCTGATGTATGTACTAAACGGATGGCATATGGAAACAACAACAACAAAAAATCATGTTTTCATTCTTAAATCCATTTACCAAACAAACTAGGTATTCAGTTCACATCAGTAAAATCTTCACTAGCAGCAGGAAGGCTACATGGAGTTCCCCCACCTGGCAGGAGGTAGGAGATCTTGATGAAGATCCCCTTAGGCAATGGGCTGAGCTTCCAGTGTCTGCCCAAGATGCAATGGGCAGATAATAGCAGTATTTGAAAGAAAGACCTGATGAATACCACTAGAAATACAATTGAGAAATGGCCTGATGGGAGGAATCTGTAAAGATACAAAAAACGATAGACATTCAAGATGGCTTTATAAATCTTTATGAATTTCTAAAAGGTCTGAGTATGTTACCAAGGGGTTTAGGCACCTGCTAACACTTCTGATATGGCTAAACTACTAACATCAGGTTCGCTGTCCTTTTTGCATATACCCTGCTTCTTATCTTGTCCATTCCTCTCTCTTACCTTTTATACCTTTCGATTTCTTAGCCTCCTCATTTTAATTCCTCCTTTTTTTCCCCTCTCTATATTGTCCATTCAGCTCTATCCTGAAAAGTGCAACAACATGGAAACCTATGAGCCACTTCTTTTCAACACCCTCCTTCCTCTCAGCCTATTTGTATTCCTTTGGACAACTTCACTGCCTTGAATTGCAGAAATAAATAAAGTTAATGAAAAGTAGGGAATTAACAAAGACAAGAAATACCCACACTTTTTTTATACATCAAAATACTTCGGTGACTATTTTCCCTGGGATCCATCAAAAGTGCCTCTTTGCAAATTCCTGTCATTGAAGGATTAAGACAGTGCGATCCACACGGTGCTGAAAACAAAATGTACAGAGTGAAATGATATTTCTGTGTCTGACAGATGGCATATTTTTTTTCCTTTTTAGGATTTTTTTCTTCTGAAAAATATGAATTTTTAGACTTCAGAAAATTAATAAACTGCAGAACAATATATTTTTCAGGTTATGTTTTTGTGTAAAGGAAGAAAAAAAAGTAAAGTAATTAGCTTTAGCTTTTGTGATGGATATATTTCATATGGCTACCCAGACTCTCCTGGGCTGTTTGCTCTTAGACAGCAAGGACAATGACATCCTGAAGTTATAATTTCTCATTCACTTCACTAAATGCCATTCTTACGGAAAAGGGAAATTAAGTAATTAAACAGGAAGAAGACTGAGCTGTCACTGGAAAATTAATATTTTCAAATTAACTTTAGCTAAAGGACGCATAAAATCTAAGTTAGGTTGGTGAAAACAAGCAGTTTCTCCATAATAAATATGTAAATCAAGCCATTGATCTATCAGTTATTATGACAGTCTAATGTCTCCAAAAAACTTGCTGTGATTCCAAGCAACATCCATGCAATGATGAATACATGTGGTAGCAGATCAAGATGGAAATGCATAACTGAGTACTTAGAATGCTTAAAAACCTTTTTATCAGGTAATTTTTAATATAAACAGCTTCTAAATTCAAGAGCTTTATCTGTCACTGTTAATTAAACTTGTACTTTGTCAACATACAATAATCCATTTATTATAGTAAAAGCCACTACATTTCAAACCACTCACAAATTGCAAACCATAATTGCTAGGATTATTTCATTTTCAAGTGCAGCCAGCAAAGCCACCTTAAGATTCAACAATGGGGAGATAATTTTGGAGTGTAACCATAGCTCTATCTCACAGTCCATTGGCTTTAGTATTGGCAGCAGACAATCTGTAATTTTTCATTTCCTAATTAGATTTAGCCATTAATTTAACTGTTCTGTCATATTGGTGGGATATAACAACCCTGTTTGTTTGGTCCTCTTTTTTTCACCCATTGTTTTTACTAAATACTGTGTGATAAATGCAGTACATGAGAGAAAAAACACAAGCATCTGAATATACAGAAAGACCTAGACACCTCCACATTGGTCATGGAACCGCCTAACTTCTAAGCACCTGACTTCCAAAATGCAGCATTTGAAGAGGTATTTTCTGGTAGCACACCTGGGGAAAATAGGCATTCTGGGAGGGATTCACAATACCTAACACACTCGAATGCCTAGTGGGGAATGCTGAAGAGATGAGAATGCTGTAAATCCCATCAACCTGTAAGGCTCAGATGCCTTGCTCTGGGCTGCCAGCATCAGACAGGGCCAATATCCTCTGTGATTTAGTGAGCTGGCAGATGGGCTCTGGGCGCCTCACTGAAACCGTGGAAGAAGGTAATGCTCCACGCTGGCTCTACTCCTCTGTTAGATGCTGCCATTCACAAAACAGAGCCCCATTGTCTGGTTGGGTGAATGTTTCAAGATCAGCTCAATAACAAGTCAAAAAGATTAGTTTAAATCACTTTTAATGCTGGTTCAGGCTAACCTGGCTGACTCTGGATTGACAGGGAGTAAGAATGTCTGCTTTGGAGGCACTTATCGCTCACAGGGAAAAAGTAACAACACAAAAAGGCAGAATAGTGGTTACTTCTTAAATTGTTACAGCCAGTCCCAAAATAATCCTCTACTACTACATTTATGCACCTAAACCATCCTTTTCAACAAAGTGAGTGAGGGTCGTTCCCATTAAAAAAAAAAAAAAAAAGCATAATGGAAGGAAGCAACATGAGTCACTTTTCTTTGATACTCAACCGAGAAAAACAAGTACATGTTCCATATTGTTCTCTGCATGAAGGGGTTCAAACTGGCATCTTTTACCCATTTCTGCAATGTTCCAACTGCCTGCTCTTGGTCAGCAGCACTCGCTACACTCCACAACAGCATGGAAAACATCGCTATGTCAAAATGAACTGGAACCAAAGAGGGGCAGGATAATCTGTAATCTGGGGGTTAGCACACCTAAATGGGTGCTGATCCCTCTCTTCTGCTCATAATTTTTATAAGGAGGATTTTGCCCAATGACAGTTTAAACTATATATGGATTAATAGCTGGACCGAGATCTCTGCTGACCCAGGCAACTGCCTCAGTGACTGAACTACCAACATACTGTGTCTGTTCAGCCCAAGAACCTGGAGGGGTTTTCTTTTGCAGAATGACAGAGATGTAACTGAAATGGACAATGCCCTCCATGCTGAATACCTAGGGGACTTTAATGGGAAATGAAAGGTATGAATTTGATCTCCCTGAGGCTACAAAGAGCCCATAGTTTCACTCTTGAAAGCCTGGATGCGTGCTCTATCTACTGAAATATTGTATAAATTTCAGAAGTCCTGATTTGGCCATTATATTCTATGCAGGCAACACATCAACAGCTTTTTAATTGAACAGGACTGCTAAGGAGATGTAGACAAAACATCACTTTTCTTGAGGATCCCAAAGAGCCTTGGATTTGAGATGAATCCATGCCACAGAGAAAGCATCAATTTAGGAACACAGGGACTTTACCAGAAAAATAAACATGCGTACATTTGTGCTGGACAAGGGATTTTAAAGTCCACTCCCATGCAGTTATAGTCCTGCATTTCATCGTCTCCACTGCAGATGATTGAACCCAGTATTTTTTTCAACAAACAGCTCTAGTTGTGGTGTTTTTAATGTTCCACATCTTCCTAGGAAAGCTGGAACTTAATGGAAGTATTTGTAAATAGGTATCAATGTCGGAGTTACAGTACAGTCATTAAAATAGGGAAAGTCTTCCCTCAAGTCTAGTGACTGAACAACTCCCTTTGGAGTTGTGTCTTAAATAACTCCCACAAGTGTTCTGTCTTTAGGAGAAAAATTCACCTAAATTAAAATTTAGCCAAGAAACAGTAAACAGATTTTGGATATGTTATTTCAATGTCAGGACCTATTAAACCAGGCTGAACAACTAAAAATTCTTGAAAAATTTGCCATGGGACAAGAAAAAAAAAAAATTAAGTGTTTCCCTGTTTTTTTTAGAACTATCCTAGCAAGAGGGTACTGGCAGTGAAGGGTGCTCACGCTGCAGCACCAACACACACCCCTGGAAATCTGGAGGGGATATGTCTGGGAACATGAAATGCAGACTTGAACAAAAGACATGTAATTTTCCATCCTGTACACAGAGAAATTAATCTCATAGTGACTTCTCAGTCATATTGTTATTTTTCCCTACTGTGCATTCAGGACAAGAATCTCATTCTAAAATTATTCTGAAATGTATTAGTCAACAAGAGAATTAGTACTTATACCAAAAGAGCCAAGATGCTGCCTCTGAAGCTACAAGCAACAGATCTGTTAAATGTCCCTGACACATAGTCCCTTGGTTTCATATAAAACCTCAGCTTATATTAATCCTGAGATTTGCTAGAACTGAAAAACATGAGAGGGGTTTCTCCAGAGACTTCAAGACAGAGCAAATGACCGTTGCTACAGATAAGCAAATCTTTCTTCTCCATGAGCAAGTACCAGAAGGCTATTAATCCTTAAACCTAATCATAACTCACCAAACCAAAAAAGCAAGGTTAAACAATGAGTTTGTAAGTCACTGAAAATTGTATATGATTATGTAATACACTGTCATGGCCTTGAGGCTTTACATTTTCTGACTGCAAAGGCACAGGTGAGGTGTCCTACAAATGATTAAAGCATGTGCTGACAGAAGAAGCTATATTCTTAAATCTGAATATTGCAAACCCAAATGGATTTCATTTGTTAATTTCAGACATTTTCACATTAAAAGTTAGAGATATTACATCTATTCTTGTCAAAAGAAAAGAAAAAAGAACATAAAAGGAAAAAGGAGGAAAAATAACAATACTTTGTGATTTAAAATGAAACATTATGACGACTACTAATTGCTCTCTGAATCTGGATTGGTAAAACTGTAAGATTATCAGCAAGACTTGATACAGGTAGGACAATAAAACCTAATTATTTCTCACAAAGCAGGCCATTCCATTTAAAATAGAGGAACGCTGAGAGCAATAAAGTCTATGCCATTAACAATTAGTCTTCTGCACACATGGTTACACTCACAGAGATAAAGAAGCCTCTGAGTTTAGTGATGAATCCCATATTTCTGCCTGGGCTCAATATTCTCTACCAACTGCACTGAAAGACCTTGTGGTACCTAGAAGTACTTAGAATAAAAAATATGACGCTGTCTCCATAGATTCACTACTAGCACTTAAGACTTAATATTGGCACTAAACTACACTGTGAATTAATACCAGCATTGAGGTTTATATCTTTTGTTTAATTTTTTTAAAAAAGTAATTCTGAAGATCTGGAGGACAGTGTTTTATAAGCTGTTTGTTATTTAGAAATCCTTAGATATGAACGGTTTACATATGGTACCCTAAAATAAAATTCAGCAAAAGGTTACCAAATGAACTCGGGGCAAGAGAAACAAATGCTTCAGGAGGATTAATTGACCACCTGCCACGGACTAGCTCTTAGCAAAACCAAGAACAAATAGGATTATGCTTGATAGGCAAGATAATCAGAAAACAAACCAACAAAAAGTTAAATGTTTAAGTGAATAACATTCTAATGACAAGAATAATGTTAAATATTGCCCTTATGCAGTACACTTGGAACTGGCCAAAGAAAAAGTTATTTATTGTGCCTGCTATGGATACTTATCTTCCATTCTATCATTTGGTTTGCAATATATATTTCCTCCTTTTAGTCTTGGAAAAGATACAAAACAAGTCCATTCTCTTAAAATAAAACAAAAACCCAAACTACTAAGCTAATGAGAACTACAGGGGAGAAAAAAATTGTTCTAGTCTGTAAAAAAAACTATATTTAATATCTAATTTACAATAATGAAAATGCTTCTCACATGCACTGTGCCCTAAGACTTTTCAATAAAATCAGTCATATATATTCTACAGATCACTGCGCAGGTGCTAGTACAGACTTGTTTCCTGGCATAAAAAGTATATCCCTGTACAGTGTTCTGTGTCTGGTATTTCAAGTCTCTTGAGAAGTTTGCCAACATCTACTTTGAACAATGTTTTTAGCTTCGTGTATGCAGATACTACACACGTATACACCCATGCCCACATAGCCCAGTAAACTCTCTCTTTGTGTCTTCCCTGGTTAATACCCTCAGAAATCCCTCTGTCATTTGTGGATGGATAGATCTGGTTTCTAATTTACAAAAGCCAGTAATTTAGCTCACAACTCTCAGATCGTTTCATGGAATGCCGTGTGGGAGAGAACACATGCACAGCACTGTTAAAATGGCACATACATGGGTAGAATTATTTTTACCAAATTCACAAAATTTATGCTCTCCAACTGCAAGTAAAACCAGAAATATGAACAATTTAATCAAAATGGATCACTGTGCTTTGGGAACGTATGTCTCTCTCTATTCCCCATACAAAATCGCTGCAGAGACAAAGAAACAGATTTTGATAATTCCGATTAGAAAAAAAAAACTAATTTCAATGCCTAGACAAGTTATGGCAGGTCCTTGTTATCACATATTAAGGTGTAAAGTCAGTCATGTGTGAACGATTAATTTGATTGACCCCACAGTAATAGTACAATTCAGCTATAAAGAGCTGTGCTATTCCATGAAGCATCTGGTACTGACCACAGCAAGACAATATGTTCTCTTCTATAGGTCTTTTGGGCCCACTCCTTAAGCACCCTGGATGCACCTTTGAAGATCTGTCTATACATATAACAATTGGAGCTACTAGGCACCATCAGCATTATGTGCATATGTTGATATGCCCAATATGCATAAACAATAGTGTCTCTATTTTCCAAGAACACCTTCTATTCCGTTGCTTTGGAGTTCATTCAGGGTTGCAATCTATTTTATATTTTCCTTGAGACAAGTATTTAAGTTTGTGCTTTTCCTCAGAAATGCAATTAAAACCTGCACATTACTGCAGCAGACGCAGCCAATGGTGCATTTCAATACATAGATTTTACTGAATTCCACATGACAGAAACACTGCGAGAAGTATTGTAGTCTAATATCAAAGCACTGAATTAATAGGTAGTAATAGGTAGCCTGGATTGACGCTGGCAGAGTCTCCAAAGCAGGATTCCTGTCATCAAACTCAACGGCCCCAGTAAGATTGGCAGCTCAAATCCTGGTGTAAACCCAGCACTACTCAAGATGGTTTCCTGCCAATACATGCAGCCAGGCAAAGGCAGGAACAATTACAACATTCCAACTGGACTTTTAAAGGAGGAATTCTACAAGCTTACTGATACTCATTGCTGATTTCTACCATCACAAGGCAGAAATCTCAAGTGTATCAATTATACTTGGCCTTAGTTCTTCCAAATTGCAAAGCTAGATCTGCTGTTGCCCAAATGCTTTAACTAAAATTTTCTTCTGAACAGCTATCAGTAAAAATTTCAAATTACATTCTTTGGGCATGACTTGAAAAATCTGTATTAATTCTAGGAATCAGTTTCAGCATACTATTGGAAAATGTATCAAAGTGTAATCCACTTTCATCCCCTGCTTTCCACTGCCTTTTCCAATAGTCTTGACCTGTTGCCAGTGGGTGTTAGATCACCTGGCTTCACCAAGGCAGTGATGCTTCCACACCTGTCATCCAAATGGTGTCAGGGAAAGCACACTCTTCACATAAATGCCCTCCTCTGATGCAGAACCCTTTTGACTCACAGACCTTACTATACACTGCTGCCAGATTGCCATATTATCTGCTCTTTTTTTTCAAACATTTACATGACAAGATGAGACAGACAAACGGATCCTCATTCTGATGATATGAATCATTATTCATTGCCAGCAGCACATCCACTCAGCTCACATTCTTAAAGGCACATTAAGCAAAATTTATGTTTTGTTACTGTATGGGCAAAATGGTAATCCTAGTTTATTGGCAATAATGCACCATCTTCGTCTCACTTACAAATCAGAAACACCCCACAAAAGAAGCTGTCATAAATTAATTTAACAGAATAAAAGAAGAATCAAGTCAAATTTCTTTATTTTTGAAGTTGGAGGACATGAATGATAAATAATCCTCAATTCATTTACTAGACTTCTTCCGCTTTCCTCTGGGTGTATTTAAATACTTTTCCACATCAACTGTGTCTTTCATTGTTGCATTTAATATACAGGAAATTCTTTATCATTATAGAAAGTAAAATTAGCTTTAACAAAATCTTTCCATTGATCATCTAGTGTACATTTGACTGAGAATTTGTTTTGTAATCAAACCATGTGATTGCTTGATTACAACTGTGAATTAAAATCTGGGCACATACGTCACCCATTTCTATTCTGCATAAATATTATTCAGTAAAACAGAAACTGAAAATACGAGTACATGAATTTTCCAATATTAGTCAAAATCATAATGAGTCATTATCAGCTACAAGAAACTCACTGGCTCAGCTCACATATGTGTGTGCAGAGCCTTCAGAGCAAGGAAGGAATCTCAAGAGGGACAACCCAAAGAAGAACTCAAGATCATTGATTTACACCAAGTTGTGCATCAAAACACTTTAAATAAAATCTAGGAGAAAATGTCATTGCTTTCAACCTTCTCAGCACCTTTCATAGCCCCTGGTGTCCACATTGTTTTCAGTCAGTTCAGCACATCTCTAGTGTATAATTTGTTTTATTCAGTGGAATTTCCTGTCATGTCTTGTCACATCAGTCCCAGAATGGCTCACTGCCTTTAAGAGATACGGAACAGTCTCTGGTAAGGGGAAAATGTCAGAGAACACCACAGTCATAGCTCACTCAATGCAAAGGGAAACGTTCAGATGGAAAAACTATCTCTGAACTCCACAAAAATGCAGACTTCAAGAGATGGAGAGATTGTTTTGTATTGCATTGAAAAATGAAACGTATAGCAAGAGTTCTTTACATCTAAATAGAACGCAAAAGGCATTTTATGTATACCCCATTTGGGGAAATAGAAAAACCCACAGTGTAAGTTTATCAGATTCATATTTAATGCAAAAGTCATAGTGCATGCAGGGATCTTAGCTTGCTTTTGGTTCAGTGTAAGTGAAAAAGGTAAACTCCTAGTCAAGTTGTACTGCTGTCATCTGCACTCCACCTTAACACACTTCTGCTGGGGTATCTCACAATTCAAGCTCAAAGCATGTTCAATTTGTTGAACAATTTAACAATCAGCTAATGAAATATTTTCCATTTCCTCAGAAATTATAGAATCATTTCCTAGAACAGAAAAAAAAAAAACAGTCTTCAGTCTGCAACAGCAGCACAGCCTAATAACTTGAGTTTATCTAGGTTAGAAACAGCAGCTTTATACCACAGAATTGATTGGGTGGAGGTCTGTGGACAGAAAATCAAATTGGATTATGATGTTTCCTTCTGATCTTTTACAGTATGAATCTGTGATTCAACCCTCAGCTTTGGTTTGCACACAATGTTTGGGTGAAAGCCATTTATATTTTTATTAACACCACTGCTGCTCTATGACTTCCTTTCTTGTTGGTAAAACTCCTCTACCAGCACTGTAATTTCACCAAGGAAACATGGTGAACATTTTTCAGAAGTTACCTTAGTACTGAAGAAACACTTTTGAAGAGCCTATGCAATGCTGAGTAAAATACATCTATGCTGCTAATTCCTGCTCAGTTTGTTAAGAGAGCATTCAGCCAAAAATTTAGTGATAAAACATCTGATTAAATGTATGACCTCAGACACAGGCAGCCAGCTTGTGATAAGCCTTACAGTAAACCTCAGCTATTATTTATGAGGCAGAAAAAGGCATTTGCCCCATGATACTCTGCATTCAAGCCGTATGGTGGAATAGGATACAAAACCCCAAAAAAATTACAAGCCTGGGAGTTCACAGAGGAGGTAGAGAGAAATCAGACAAGAGGGGGGTGTGCATGGTCTGCACGTGTGAATGGTTGGGTCTCCCTCTGTTCTGGGGAGGCTGGGATGCAATGGTACACAACCAAACCAGAAATAAGCTTACAGCAGACAAGGTCAAGATAACGAATAAACAGCATTATGTCACTATGAGAGACACTGAGTGCCCAGAAGAGGAAAGCGAGGCACAGTCAGATTCCAGAGAGGTTGCCAAAGAAAAAAACAGATGTGATTTGGCAAGTCTGGCCACAGGAAAGAAGAGAAAGATTTGAGTACAACCCGAGGTTGAAAACAGTGTGATAAACATGCTAGAAAGTGCTGACCTCGGTGCTGTGTCAGATTCTTCCATTAGCTGAGATAAAGCAGTGGCATTAAAGAAGTCCCAATTTTCCCAATTAGAAGTCCAAGGCTGTAAAAAATGTTTGCTAAGAAAATCCAGGGAAATTTTGTGTTGTGATAAAGGATAAAAAATTTGGTCCCATAAAATCTTAGAGTTATTTTAAAAATGTTCACAAATGTTCTGGCAAGCCAGAAGATACAACTCCCTGTGATTCTCATGCAGGATTCAGTTCCAAAACAAGTCGTGCAGCTGGGTTAGGTTTTTATCAAGATCCATCTGACAAGGCACCAGTTAACCTCCTGTGGGCATACACATTTCCAAATGAAACATGCACCGAATCACCCAGAACATGACAAGATCATTTGGCATTTTTCATGAGAGATCAAAACAGGAGGGAAAAAAGCCCAGCAAAACAGAGTTCCCTGCCTCCACTCCAGGCATCTGAACGTGGCTGTTCTTGGACACCATCCCACAGAAGGGAAGATGCCGAGGGAGATCGGAGCTCTGCGAGGGAGATACAGTGGGGCAGAATCAGCCCAGATCTGCATTTCTTCAAGTCCTTCTCTAAAGCAAGGTGATGTAGAAATCCCACTAGGCACCACAAGGAGTGAGAGAGTGGGACAGAAGTCGGCACCCATTTGCTTTAAAGAACAGGAGCATTTTCTTGGTGGCATCCCTGGGATAAAAAGCATCTCGTTAGAGATTGCTTTTGAGCTCAGGCGGCAAGACAGACAAGTGTAAGCTTCCCCTGCTGGGACAGCTTTCTCATTCCATTTTGCTAGGATAATTAGTTTTGAGCTATTCTAATTGTAAAAAATAAATCATATTCTCTGCTTCATTTTCATGAAGTGTCAGTAACTCACGCCTGTCAGGTTCACTAGCCCTGGGAATATGCTGTGCTTGTATATTTAAAAATATTGAGCAAGTGTGTCAATAGAGTTTACTAATATAGCCATTTCTGGCCTCATATCTCTACAGAGCTCTTCTGGCTGCCTGCTGTAATTAGTAACTGTCAAGTGTGTCTCACTTTGTCTATATCTACTGTCACATTAAGAGCAGCTTATTTTAATTGATTCTTGATCAAGAAGATCACTGGAGATCCCACACATCATCTTTTATTATGTGCATACTGTAAGCTATTAGACTAACCTGCTCGGATAGGAAGATGACCCTTTAGAATCTCACCTAATGATGGCTGACACATTTGTTAAATCTGCTGGCACTGAACTACATGATGGACCATTCAAATGGCAACACAATTTGGTGTGTGACATTAATTCTTCATCATTTTGTATCATTCTATAGATTCTTGGCATTTCATCTGAAACTTACCTTCATAAAATTAGGAAAAAAAATCTATCCATAAAATAGTACAGTGTTCAGCCAAATAAGAAAAAGCTGTCTATGTAATGTTGTTTATATATTGCTTCGTTATTCACTTTTTTTTTGTAGGTACCTTATTAAAATTGGAAAACAGAGGCAGAAAGACTATAAAAAAGCTTGATACTTAACGTTAGCATTTCATTTTTCTGTGCCAAGTTCTTTAAAACACTGAAACACTACAGAATACTGTTTGTCAAAACTGACTACAACAAATCATTTTTGTATTTATAATTTCAACTCCCCTCTTTGCTTAAGGAATGAAACACTCAAAATATTTAGTGCAAAATAAGAAGTCCTACTATTCAGAGTTACGGCTTTCGGAGGTCTACTCTTCATTGCACATCATGTGACCAACAGGACGGCTGCAAGAACTTTCCTTAAGAAAATGAAGGATCGCAGTATAATATTGGAATCTGAAGAGTATTTTCCTTGCACATAGGTCTTTAAAGTCCAGCATCTACAGAGAGCTAATGGTTTATGAGTAAATTAGTGCCATGAACATCTTTTAGATCGTGTTACCCCAGGGAGACCTTAGACCTACTAACTTCATCACATGAAAGATGAATTAAATGTGTTCTGACCACTGACTGTCAGGTTTATACTTGTCAAAACTGTCTTAGACACCAAGAAATTATAGACAATGTTTTGATCCTGATGATGCTTCTGCAGAAATTACCTTCACTTAAGCTTCTTGTCTTTGAGAAATGCAACCCATAGCAAGAGCATCCATTGTCATCAGAAGAGAAGGAAAAGTATTTTTTGTCTTTTATATGTTACTTATTACTGAACATTTTTTTCAAAAAACTCTTTGCTATCAGTGTATTGACTGTCACATGCCAAGCACTTTACCATGTTTGTTCCTTTTTGTGGACTGTCCTCTATTTTCCAATATGTGGTAGCTTGTGAAGAATTACTGAGATTCTTCCATTAAATTTTCTAGTAAAAATAATTTTATAGTGTATGTATTGTATCTTCTGTTTCTGAACCATCCACTTCTCAGCTAGTGGAAATGTAAATGGTAATGCATGGCTGAGAGAACAAAATAAGAAGAGGCTATGAGGAGTGAAGAAAGTGAGAGAAGGGAAACAAGTAGTGCATTGTCAAGAGAAAAAGAATGATGTCAGATTTCTTTATTTTGAGCAAGCAACAGGAAGTAACACACCTGCATGCAGTAGAAAAGCTAACCACATTTAAATGTAATTTTATAAGGCTGAGTACTAAACCACTGCCAAAAGTGAAATAATCTGTAATTAAATGTATGCATTTTATCTGCATCATGTTGAGAAAAAGTAAAAAAAAAACAAACAAACCCCAAATCTACAGCAGGACATACACTATTAAACTGCCTTACGGAGATGGTAGCTGTGAGCACAGCACACTCAAGCTGCCTGAGAAACCCGGGCTTGAAAGTAACCCCAGGTTTCAGTCTCACCCTGCATGTCACAATCAGGAGGATCACAGCGGTGATGCCTCAGCTGGTGGGTGATGGCAGATGCTGTGCAGCACATCGCTTACACGCAGCCCTTCGGGAACGAGTGCGGAGACCTTGGTGCCCAGCCTCACGCTCCCCCTCTGCAGTGCAGTGACAGCTTATGAGAGGTGATGGAGGTGAGACTCCAGAGAGTGAAAAACTGCTACTTAGAACAAGAGTAGAAGGCTCTGATTTCTGAAGGAAATGGTGAAAGCTAACTAGATGCATCTCTGACTTGAAGTCACCAAAAGCACCTTCTTTTTTAGGGTCAGATGGGACAGGCTTAAAGCATCCATGAAAACCCCCTTGCAGAAATGCACCCATTTCCTCTGGATAAAACAAACACAAGTGCATTGCCTGATAAAAATATCAGGTTACTGCTTTGGGTTACCACAGCTTCTGGCCTATTGAATACACTCAGAAAGAAATACTCAATGTGTCTAAGCATGGGTAATCAGGGACCGCACCCTGGGATTGTTCATTTTCTCTTCATGGTAGCTGTCAATATAGTCATTAACTAGCCACAATTTCGGCTGCAGATGTGCATAAATGTGGAGCATAAACCAACAAAAAGAGGACAAATTTGACTTTTCACTTATTTCACAGGCCATTAGAAATGCCTAGATTAGTAATGGGAGTGAATTTAACTTCTGAACTCAGATGCCAAATCTGTAGCTTGTTGCCTATCCCAAGAGTAATTTTTATTTTTATGAAACTATCGAGCCTGCTAGAAATACTGATAAAAGACTGAGATTCAAATGTTCTTTACAACGGTACCAATATAACATCCCTGAAGTTCATTACTGGTTTTAGGAAACAGCATGTTTCACAGAAAAATTGTGGAAAGGTAAGTGCCAATTAATATTCATCAAGGCATCAGTCTTCTTCCATTCTCTTTTTCAAGCTGGCGCACCAACCAAAAAGTCTCTATTTTACCTTGCCAAAAGCAAAAACTCTTGTCTTGTCATCTATTTCCTAGCACATAAAATGCTATTCAGTATACAAACTACATTCTCTAAACTCTCTCATCTTTAAAAATGAAAAGTTTATATGACATTGTATAACTTTTTCTGGTGAAAGCTATAGTGGTGGATGATTTTGTATCTGTGACATATTTAACAAATACCATCCTTCAGGTGTCCCAAGTGCAACAGGTTGTCCAAGTGAACATCAAAGTGAGAAAGTCACATTTGATTTGCTTTAATTTACCAAAATGGGCAGAAGTAACCTGGCAGAGTGGAAACGATATGCTTAAAACACAAATAACTGAAAGCTTGAGCTCCCTGAGCAGCCTGTTATGGAAAAGAAATAAGAAAAAACAAAGCAGAGTTTTCTTCCTTAGCCCTTTTTAGTCTCTCCCAGCCAATAAGACCACTCTTATTAAGTACTTTGAAAGCATTGGCTATGGAAGTAAAATAGCTCTGCAGCTTTGCTTATCTAGTATTGTCTTAGAAATCATTAAGCAGAAGTAGTGAGAATCTTTGTCAAAAACATGCTATGAAAGAAAATTGCCCTTATTTTTTTGGAGTGCCATCCAAAGCCAAAGAAAAGGAGGAAAACAAACAAACAAACAAATAAATAAATACATATATATTTTTTTTTTAAAAAGTGATAAAAGGAACAGATGCTGATCTCCTTCTTTCCTGTGAGGAAACATGACACAGCAGTCTCATATTAAATCCTTTATCTTCATGCTAAGGTCTTCTGACATTTTAAATATCAGCCCTAATGATTAACATCTCTCCTTAAAGCCAGAAGCTAAAATCCACCAGTCTGCCACACATGGTGACACCTTTAAACACTCACACACTTCAGCAGTTACTAATTTTCCAATCCAGTACCTGGATATGACATTTTGACAAGTTTGCAAAGGATTTTCTAAACTACTTATTACTTCAATGTCTAAAAAGTATACTTTTTTGCAATACCTTTAAAAAATAAACTCTGAATACATTTTATATGTGATTTTCTAAAGTAGCTTTCCTATTGCTCTGCTTTCATGCACCAGAAGAGCCTAATGGGACTTGCAGCATTCAGGCAACTTAGAACATCTAATTCCTTCAGCATTATTTTGAGTAAAAGCAAAGTATTTTCTATCCAAGTTTTCTTAAGCAATACAGTCATTAGGCAAATGACTAATGTGAATGAAGTATTTGCAATGACATTTGCAGGGATTTAAAATAGATACCACAGGAGTAATCCAATGCTTTGTGCAAAACTGGAACATGGCCTGAAGTTGCTTTGTATTTGATAGATGTCTCCATCACAACCACCACCATAAAAAAAGCAATGCTGTGGGTGTTTTAATAAAAAGGTAAAGACCTGATAATGGAAAAAATCCTTAGAGGTGAATGTAGTCAGGGGGATAGAGTAAAGGCTGTGTGAGGAAGCTGCTGCTGCTGCTTTTTTTGCATGCAGATTCATAAGCAAAGCAAGAAGCCCTGTCCAATACTATTGGCAGCTCCTAAATTAGTTATAGAAAACAGATTCTAATCTGATTAACTCAGAGCTCCTATATAGTGCCTACATTATTTCATTCTCCCCAAAGCTCTCCTAGGTCAAGTGATCGTTTTGCCATTATTAGAATACTGATAGGTTATTCTATAGATCTGATACATTCCTCTGAAGAGTCTAAGAAGGTTTTTATTATCTAGAAGGTAAACTGGGTCCTGTGTTAGCTCTGGTACAAACTACAGACTGATTTAATAAGACAACAATGAAAACCAGAATCACTCACAGTGGGGTATCATTCAGCATGTATTGTTAGCTAAAATGTTGGCAGTGTAATTATTACACGCTAGCATAGACTCAGCATTACACAAGCATCACATTTTCCCAGCAGATTTTACAAAGTATTTGAATTTGCAGAAGTAGGAGAAACTGAGATTTAGAATGACCTTCCAAAAGTCATAAGGTGGATCAGAAGTTCTGGGAAACAGGAACGGCATTCAGATTTAAGCTCAACTCAGAGGCTCAGTTGTTGACTGAGTGTCCTGATTTGAACCACAGGTCTGGTCCACGTGTATTACTGTTCACCTGGCAACAATACAATGTTCCACAGGTAAAACGTTGTCTCAGATGCATTCAAATGAATTCAAAGAATTCAGCCCTTACATTCTTTTAGGAGGGCAGCATCATTCTAGTCCAGCTCCACACAGCTCTCCCCTTTGCCTAGGAGTGCTTTTTGGAATACAACAGTATTCCTTGAACTGCCAGAAATAAAAGATGACACATATTACAAGCTTTCTTTCAAACAAACAAACAAACAAACAAAGCAGTCCTCATAGAGTAGATGTTATAGTATACAGGTCTTGGAAAACTGGTTGTAATGACAAGATGCCGATCACAGAGGACATTTTTAGTGCATATATGGCCTACTGTTTTGAGCTTTATGAAAAGATATTCCTATACCAGTATATGATTAATATATATATTATCCATTATCAATGATACCTCTTGAATTAAAGGTATTTTAGGTTTGAGAAATAGCTCAAGCTGGGGTATGGAGGTAGGAGTTCAGAGCCAGGTGCCATTTTTTGTCAACTCTCAGAATCTGTGCGAGAGGAGGTTCTGAACTGGCATCATATATATTATTGTGGAGCTGACTTTTTCTCAAATGTGTCCCAAAACACATTCAGCTATTGCAGTTCATACTTGTAATTCAAGATCCTAAATGAATTTAGAAATTTCCTCCTCTCTCTTCCTTTCTATCAAACAAATGAGATTGGTTATTCCAGTAAAATATACTGATATTTCAAATGAGATAAATGAGATAAATCATGATATAAAGTGAAAGGCATATAAAAGTTGCATCATGATTGTGGAAATAATGCATTTATAAATTATACAGTGACAAGTCTGGTTTATAGTTTACATTTTACAGGGGCTTTTACTTAAAATCAATTTTTTTAAACAACACATCACAGTTTTTTAAACTGCATTTTCCCTTTACCTAGTTTAGCTTGTTTGAGTGCACTGCAGAGGGGTGGCAGACTTAGGCTGTACAGTAGCTATGGAACAGCTACACAATCAAGAGGGAAAGGTATTAGATTTTGAAATACAAAGATATCATCATAGAATTATTTTTATGACATGACTGATCTATTAATCACAACCCCATAGCTGGCCAGGACATTTGTAGTAGATAGAGATGATGCAAGTGTCATTGAATGGAAGTGTCTAATCCCAAATCCTGACAGAAGTATTTTTCAAAAGAAAAAAATCCATGCAGTGCCAAGGAAGTTACTGGGGCTTTGCCCACGTTTCTTCACCTTCTATCTTGGCATTCTTAATAGAAGCTTATTGATTTTTGTGTAGTTACGAGATCAGACCTACATGGGCTTTTTATAATACTGAGTACAATTCTTTTGAGAAGTATTTAAGACTCTTCCAGAAGACTTCAAGGATTGCAAGAAACAACTAAAATAAGAATTATATTGTGTCTAAACGCTAGCAAGAAGAGGAGATTGTTGCTTTATTTGTTTGAAACCAATTCCAACACCATTTTCACTGCAGGCTCAGGTTGTCTCACTCCCAGTAATGCTCCCGGGTGCCATCTGCTGTTTCAGGTTTACATTGCAATTCTTGCTAGGGGAATTTTCTCTGCAGATATATTTTATCATTGTATTCAGCTAAATGCGAGGGGAAAAAATCACAGAACAACAGTTGTAAACTGTTGCTTCAGACTAGGCGAAATGAAACTTGGAGTCTTTCCAGGGACGATTCTTAGACACTGCAAATCAATGTGAGAGTACATGCTGTACCTTCTGTAAAATAAAAAATTACAGACAACCTTATTCATTTGGGGCCAAGATTTAACTCTGTCCTATCTGAATCTTTTTAAAATAGAACTTCAAAGACAAATAAAGAGTCTGAAATCCTTAAAAGTAATACCAGACCCAACATTCTCCTGCTACCCTTCAAACAAGGCTTTTGTTGTGTCTTTTGTTCACTTAAGACTTTGCTGTCTAGCTTGAAGGCCAAGCTACACATACGGTTTGGCAGACACATTATAATGCTCCAGCACCCAGACAGAAGACAGAAGTGATTTCACTTTCCCCCTATATAAATAGATTAATGCTCCTGCATTTCTGTACTTCCCTTTAAAAGTGAAATTGCTCTAAAAATAAAGGTCAGACATGTCAGGTAGAATTATATTTAAACAGTCAGCATTAGGCCTGATATCCCTGTTTCCTTTACTCTGAAGTCAAGGGGAATTTTGTGCATTTAAAGAAGACAAAATTGGGCCTTTTATTCTGGCCATATTATGAGCTTCTTTCTCAACCCTGCTGAATAAGTTACTCAATGGAATTGTTCCATTGTGTGTAATGAAGATATTCCAATACAGTGCTAAAAGAGCAGCTGAGTCAACCTGAAATGTCGCTGAAGGATCCTGATTGCCTCACAGGAGGGGACTGAGATATGGAAGAAAAAATTCTCCCAGTTTCACATCGCTACCTTCTCTGTGTCAATGCTTTGAGGGCAGAACCTATGAAAGGTTCAGTGCCAGGTCCCACAGCTCAGGGATCCTGTGAGGGATCAGCTGCTGAAACAGGAACAGCTTGCACCTTGCTAGACACTGCAGAATATCCAGGACATTTGCAGAGACTGGCAGAAGACACAGGACCTTGAGGAGATCCATGTCCCTCTGGAGAGCAGCTAGGGGTAGACAGAACAGCCCAAATCTGCAGGGTGTGACAGCAGATACCCCAAGAATCTGTTCCCCCTAATGAACACTCATGCCATTAAACAAGCCATTAAATGGGCACAGATTTACACACTAGAATCAGAAATGTGCAACAGCCTGTGTATCTGTGTATATTTTTCCCAGCTACTATCATATAAATCTTTGTTTTGTTTGTGAATGCATATGTGATTTATCACAATCTGGCCTCAGGATCACAGAAAATTGGTATCTTAAATGAAAAGGGAAAAAAAAAAAAGAAACTAAGCTTTTCTGTGACAGATGACAACTGAAGCATGGACAAGGGAGATGACTGCTGGGTGCACTATGTTCAAATCCCAAGGGCAGAAAGCACGAGACCTCACTCAGCTACTGACACACACAATAATTTCTAATTATCAGAAACTGCTAATTTATGACTAGCCCAGACCTAACAAATGATTGTATGCTTATACCATTAATTTTGGGTTTCCTCCCGAAGTGTCTGCATAGAAATTATATATTTGCATTGCTTTACAGGTAAATATTTCTCCCTGAAAAAGACTGCGGACAAGCATAATTCCCTTAATGGTCTCCTGTTTTCTGACTTATGCAGGTATATAAATATTGTGAATCACTGGGCCATAATATCCCTTAACAGAAATTCATGAAAATGAGGGTGAAGTTTACTAATATATATTATCAACACTAGGAAACTGGTTCTCCATGAAGTAAAGAAAGGGATGCAGCAGTGGATCAGTCTTCAAATGAAACCTTTTTTCCAAGTCTAGCTGGAATACAGTCTAACCTATGCCTGTACCTAACTTCAAATCGCATGCAATTTTCAAGGAAAAAAATGGATGGAAATTGAAGGCAACTATAACCTGTAAATAATATATTCCCATTGCACTAATGCGTAACAGTGACTGTCACTGCTCACGGACCATTCTGAGAGCTTATACAGGCCAATGTAAAATACAGCTTATGTGACTGATCATGGGAGTCACAAAGGCAGGGTGAAGAGCTAGACTACAGTATCTCATCACACTATAGTGGTCAGAGCACGAACACCTGGACACTTTCACATCATAAACTCATTGAGATTATGTTTAGGTCCATACCATTTAAACTGTCTGTTTTGCTTTGCAAAGCTTCCCAAATTCCCACTTACATACCTAAACACTGACACAGCTCTCTCTGTAGCAGAAGCTGAGCATGCAAGGAAAGGTCCCTTTCACCCAAGTATGTTACAACTGTAACAGGTTTCCAGGCTGAGAAGAGACAGATCTCTTGTTTCCTGGTATTCCTTTCCTTTGTTTTGCCAAGGCTCTGAATTAAATACCCCTCTCTCTATGTGCAATCTACCCAAACGGCTACCACGCTCTTTTCCGAGTACATCCTACCAGGTCAGGTCCCAACATAATATCTTTCTAACACTCCAGTAATTCCATTTGCAGAGCTTTATGGGTTTAAAAGCAACGCTATTCCTGCAGAGAGCTACCCCAACTACTTCCTACAGCGCAGGAACTGTAAGGTCACGAAGCGACTGAGCCTACCCTTGTTTCATAAGCAGCTTCCTTCAACAGCTGTAATATCTGGGACGAGTGTTTTGAGAGTGTCATTTGGCCTCACTGAGTGATTCATTGTATACTGGAAAACTGCTCTGCATTCTTCTGGATGCCTTTGCCGAGTAGACAGGACAAAGCCCCATTTAGCTGGAAGCCTGGCATAGTGGCTCATTATTCACCTGCCACGGCAGTCACAATATTGTGAGGGCTTCTAGACAATGGTTAAAATTCCTACCTACTTTTTGTAGGAACACGCTCCATTTTCTACCTTTGTATCCCAAGGAACAGAAACCTCGTATGGACAGAGAGTAGGGAAATGTGAGTCCTTTCTTTGTGTAATAAAAGAAAAATAAATTGCCACAGTGCTCTACGAACTGCAATAAGATGCTCAAGGCTCTACGATCCTGCCTCAGCACCAAATATATGTAGTTCAGAGGGAGAGAGAGAGAGAACAGTGAGGAAGGCAGAGGAGGAGAGGGAAGGGAGAAGGTAGGGAAGAGGTAGAAAAAAGCTACTCAGCCATCACGAACCTATAATTCAGCCTGTGCTCCCCAGCCTCCCCATGCTGACCCCTGCCTGCCTCCTCAGTCTAACTCCTCACAGTCCTCTGTGCTGAAGAAAGTGCCCCCCAAAGCCAGCTCTTGCACAAGAACTAACCCAGATCTGTAAAACTTTTTCTTACATCCAGTGCCTTAGCTTTTGCTGTTGGATTTCAGGACAAATATGCTTTAAAAGCCAGGCTGAAGCAAACACACTTGCTCTAAAACCGCTACATTTAACAGCTGGGTATTTTTTTCCTAACGTATATATTTTTTTCTCAGAGCAGTAATAATTCAATAAAACTAAGAGGTGGCTTTAACAGTTTCCCTCTCAAATGTGTGTCCTGTAATACACAGCTTCACAGGGATATCCTCAGCACTCTTGTGAAGGCTTTTAGAGGAGAAAGATCTCTACCTCAGCAGGGAAGTAAACAGTATCAGCAGGCTCTGCAGCAATACCCTAAATGGCACCTGCATTTAATTTCTACATAGTCCTTACAGCACTTTTTGACTTTGTTTTGGTTGCCACCTTCTCTTTCATCAAACTCATCACTGTCACATTTACAGAAGGTGGATATTACACCGCAGCACATATTCTACTTAGATTCACTTACTGCGTGTCTGTGCTGGCAAAATCATAAAAAGGTATTTGAGAAACAAATGCTTCAAAAAACATGCCACATCCCTGGGGAGATTGCCACCTACTTCCTATCAGAGTCAAAGCATGCCATATGTTTTAAGGGCTTTTAACCTCCTTTCTCTCTTGTACAGTTCTGCACTTGAATTCACACTGCTGGTTCTGCTGCCGTGGGACCTGATTTGCTAAGGGGGAAGGGAAAGCAGGGAGCAAGAGGAGGAAGGGATGGAGATTTTAGAGCCAAAGGGGGATGCTCAACTAGTGCAACCCACAATAAGAGCAACTATTTCTGTGGCTGAGAGAGAAGTACTCACTGCAACGAGCCTGTCCACCAGGCAGGGATGCCAGTGCTCACGCTGAGGAGATACCCGCTGCCCCCTTGTAACAGGAGGTTCCCCACTCCAAGCCAGGGACTCGCAAAAAGGTAACAACCCGTTTCAAAATCCCCTGCATCATCCCAAAAAGCTGGACGAAACCCAAGGGCCATCATGGGTCCAGGAAGAGTGTGGGCTGTACCCTTGCAGTGACAGAGCATCACTGTCACACTAACGCTTGCACTCATTTGTAAATCACAGACCATATTTCATGTCATTCTTTAAGCCTTCTGATGTCAATGGCTACAAAAAAATTTCAGCTAATATATTTCTACGCTGAAAACACCTAGAAATTATAAAGTCAAAAACTGAGGGAAAAGGAAGCAAATTAAAGTACCTCAAGGTTTTTTTTCTGTGCTCTCAAACAGGGGGCAAGGTGAGGGCAGTGGCTCCTTTCTGACTTTCTCTTCTTATAACAGAGGGAAAAATAAATTTCTTAGTGTATTTTGCTTTAATTAATAAGAACACCATCGCCATAACTCTTTTGTTATCCTGATTTATAATTAATGTCATAATAAACCCCCACAAGCATTAAAATAATACAAGAATTATGCTCTCTGGCATGTTTATTCCACACAAACACCAATATATGCATCAGCTACGATGCTAATTAGAACTTGCACTGCTGTACTGTCTGATGCTTTAAAGCTTTAAACCAGACTAATGCTTAATTGTGGAAGATCAAGTAGATAATTCTTATTGTGGCTTTCTTAATCCAGTGTTAATACAATCTGTAAGAAAATGTAACTGCCTCTCCTTCAGTATACCACCCCATAATTTAAGTGAACAGGGTGTACTCTTCAGGCAACAACTAATATAGGAAAATTATAACTTTTTTTTTTAAAGAAGCAGACAGAATTTTATCTTTGGATTACAAATAATGCAAATAGGCATACTTATAAAATGAATTTTCAGCTGTAAGAAACATGGTGGCACCCTACAGAATATTACTACAGAAATTTACAGAATTTCATAGCTCACTATGTCACTTTAAAGGCTTCTGTAAAAAAATCCTTCTGCCTCTACTGCAGCAGATATCTTTTCTGTGCTAATCACATAAACTCTCAAGTAAATCCCTTTGATTTCAAAGGCATGAAGATTTCACTCTCTTTTTATGGTAGTTTACAGGAGTTTTTCTGAAAACCAACATAAAAAGCCGTTTTCTTACTTCCATATGAACACGCGTTCTTTCTGAGAAAAGTCTCCTGTTATATTTTCCATGTGGTTATCAGGTTTATAGGATCTACAGGGGCTTTTTCGTCTGTATTAATCTCAAGAAACTGTATTAAAAAAAAAGAATTAAGGTTGCAGAGTCAAAAACTGGGAGGTTAGAAAACACTAGAATTAAGTTAAACTAATCTGATGTGGCTTCTTATGCAAATGCCCTGTGAAACAGTCTACAGTCTTACAATTACATGCTCACATTTACCCCATGCCTGCTTTGGGTCAAGGGGGAACACAGGTCCTCCATCAAACAGCTGCAACAACTTTCTTTGCCAGACAAAATATTGCATTTCTAACTTCCCCTAGCAAACAGCTACTGAGCTTCTCCTGCAAAACTCAGCCTGAAGCTGATACCAGCATAGATGTTTTCAATTGCTTAAATTAAGAATAACTAAGAAAAACAAGCAAATGGGTAGAGCAACTCTATCTCTACAGATTCATACCATCAATACATGGAATAAATCTGGGGAGAAGCTGCATGCCATGACAAGAAGGTAAACAGGAGCCATGGAGGGTACCTGGCACCAGCTGGCACCTATGGTCCAGCCGCAGCAGGACGTGATGTAGGTGAATCTGCCATCAGAGAAAACTGCTTCGTAAAGCACCCTGGCATCAAAGGTGCTGCTTTAAGGAAAAAAAAAAAATTATAAAATTAAAATACAGCATTGACACATTATGTTCCATGACTGTTGTGTATCATGAACTATTGTGTTGGGAATGTAAATATTTATGGCTATTGTTCAAAGAAGGAGGCTGACTTCTGCTCCAGTCTTTAACTTTACATTCCAGTTTGCTGCTACCTATACTTAAGCTTCAGTCATATTCTCTAAATTACTACTTTTTTCCAGTGTTTCTGTCATAACATTAATAGTGATTTATGACCAAAATTTTCATTCTAAAAAGAAACACGAAGAGGCAGAGGCAGTTTAAAGACTCTCTGCAGAGGGGAAGAAAAGAAACAAATAAGAAGTGCCCTTTTTCCCTTCTGTTACATACAAAGAAAGTTTGCTTTGGTTTTCAAAACAGTTTCAAAATATACAAGCTTCTCTTCTTGTTTTTCACATTAGAAATATGGGCCAGGAAACCCTACAGCAACCAAGAAAATAAGGAATTCTACCAACTCAGAGGCAGTCAGAGAGTCAAATTTCAGTTCTAAAGGGAGAACACTAAGAACAAAAAATATTTTGGACAACTGATGTCCTAGTCTATTAATTTTTTTATAGGACTCCCAGATAAAGAGGTATTTTTTCACCTCTAAAAAGACCCCTAAAAACTCTGGAATTAGCTAAATCAAATATTCCCCTCTGCCCAAGATAGGCAAAAATAAATTCAAGAAGATTAAATCTCCAAAGCTTTCAATGTTTTTTACACACATGAAGAAATTTTTTGTCCTTTTTTTTTTTTTGAGTCATATGTATAATTACATCTTGATATTTATATTAGGTACTAACAGACAACATCCCTCAAATTACCATAATAAAATCACTAAAACATACATGTATACTAATATATAAATCTGACCAGAATGCATTTGTGTGGATATCAAATAACTGCTTGCCTCAGTGGTGGTAAAACACCATTCCAGCTGGTGGGGAAATTCTGCCCTCCCCCTCCCCACAGAGAGGAGCATCTTTTGCTTTCCCTGAAAAATCTAGTGTGCCAGAACAGCACAGAGGATGTGGACAAGAAGACTGATAGAACATGGCAGAAGCACTTCTGAAGGCTGGATTGTAATCCTCAATGTTTCATTGCTATTAAAGTTTTATAGTAACACAGGATTAAATAGGGTTTTCTCTTGTTTTTTTTTAAGAACTTTACACATCTTTATTCCTGAAACTATACATGATGTATAAAGTAGCAAGGACTTTTCAAATCTAATTGTTATGTTTTTCTGACTTTTCTACGTTACGCATTTCTGTCACTCTGATGAATGAAAATGAAGACATTTGTTTACTTTGATTTCAGTTGGGTCCAAGTTAATTTTCATCTCAGACAATCCTGTGTTATCGCATGACAGTATCTGAGATACAGAAATCTAAATAACTGTAAACTACATAAATACAAATAGGATTGAAAATCCATTGAATGCACTCTTAGCTTTTATTTTTATATTGCTTTTGTTTGCAAAACCTAAAAATTAATCTTGATTTCATCTAGAAATGGTTCTTTAAAAACCAGCATGTATTTTCTTTATCATTGTTTTATCAATGATTTCACCTACTACAATGGTAACTCCCAAGCACAAAGCAATCAGGAGGTTACTAAAAGTCTGTATTATAATTATTTAATCTGAGTACCATTTTGTTCAAAATATACAACAGTTTCTTTCTTCCTGCTTAAAAAAAGAAAGAGAGTAAAAAAATCTACATCTGCCTCCCCAACATGTTATGGGGTTGCTATATTGCTCTTGGAGCAGAGTTTTACAGCTATAGGCATCATCCTATGCACAAAGACACAGATGTATCCAAGAATGCAGAGTCACGTCAGCAACATATTCAATTAAGAATGAAGAGTCGTATCAGCAACACATTCTATTTAAAAACTGCAAGTCACTTTAGTTGTGGAAACCAATAAAACACATTCCCAAAGTGAAAAATGTCTGAAAGATAGGATTTTTTTTTTCTTAAACTAAGGTTTTTAATCAATGAGAGTGTTGGTTTTTTTTTTTTTTCCACTATTCACAAGAAAGGAGGACAAGATCACGTCAGAATCTGGATTACATCAGGCTGGCAGCAAGGTAAGGTCAATTAAGGATCAGATTTTTGCCATTTCGGGTCTCTGTGAGGAATCACTCTGTTTCACTAAAAGAGAGAAAAACAATAAAGCAGTTCAGCCCTGCCTACCACAGACCATAAAATGAGTGTGGACATTGAAAAGCCAGGCTCATAGAAGCACTGGCATTAATGCAGTTCTCACCGTACGCCACGCAACCTAAACCTCCCTAAAAAAATTTCTGGGCCATTAAGATAACAGAAAACTTAAAATAAGTACAATAATTTTGAGGCATCTGCTGCCAGAAGAAATTACATGATGACTCCAAGGAAGACATAAAAGTCATTTTCATTATCTCTTCTTTGAAGGAGGCATTGGCTCAAGCCAGGCTCTATGGATCCAAATCTGAATTTTTGCAAAGCTCAAGGTGAAACCCAGGTGTGTTGTTCAGGCCTTCTCTACTTCTAGCAAAGTCAGATATCAGGGACATCAGCTCTTCCTATAAACCCACTGAGCACTTAACATCTGTTGGAAGAGTCAGCATCTTGGGTGTGTTGCTGGAGCTGGGAAGTCTTGCACCAAAAGTAGCTAACAAATAATAAGCACTTGCTCTGCAGGGCAGCATTTCATTGGTGCCTGGGGCAAACTCAGCAGATCAACAGGAGGTGTGGGCAGTGCTCACAGTTAGTGCAACTGCATTTCTCCCACTTTTCTGAGCTTAAAGATTCTTCTGTGGCTTCAGCATGTTTCATGCTACAATTTAAATATGAAACTACTTTTTCTAAGTTTGTTTCCTAATTTTTTCACCATCACATGAATGCCGTTCTAAATACATGCAAATAGAAAGCTGTACAGGTGACATGCTAAAAATATAATTGAAGCTGGTGCTTTCATAAAAGCAATTAGCAATCGCTCAAGATGCAATAGATGACAGCCTCAAGAGGATTGTTGCCCTGGCAGGGAAGCAACTACAACTTACATTACAGTCAAATGTTCTGTTCTTTAATGCTATTTTGTTATAACAGGCAAGTGCAAGGTTGCTGATTATGTATTCATTCCTGTGTATAGCTTTTGGCTGGTCTTTTTATCCACACATTTAGACACATACATTACACTCCTATATCTTAACATATTTCCTCTTAAAGTTAGTGAAAAGAAAGTTATAGCAAATAAATACAACTGCAAGTAGAGAAGGCCAGCAGTGATGACTTTTTTTAGCTCAGGGTGAAACCACACAACCAAACAAATATTTGTCTTGCTCAGAATTCATACAGTGATGATCATTATGCCTACTCTATAACAACATGACAACAAGACTTACAGACATTTTACAACCACTTTAAACTGCCAAAGCAACATTCAGGGGCTTTATGGTGCCTGTGAGTCACCCCTCCAGTTTCAGCAAACTATGGGACAAATCCTGCTCCTGTAACAGTAAATGGCAATGCTACCACCAGGCAAGTCTTTAATCAGTGCCCACCTTGAACTACCCCTAGATAAACCCCATGTTCCACAACTGCTTTCCTCTGGAGGTGAGGGCCTTAAATATGTGTGGACTGAACCTCTGACTATACTCTGCAGCTCTTCAGTACAATGAACAGCATTTGATCAGAAAAGAAGTGATGCTTGAAAACACGGTCAGACGTGATTTAGAGCAGCCCTCTGCAATGACCAGAACAAGGTGAGACACTATGGCACCCAGACACGGGGTTTTTTTTATGCTATGGCTGATTTTTCTATTATAGGTTGTGCTGTTTAATATTCTGTTATTTCAAGTGATCTCCATGGCAGCAGTTGTACCACATGGGACAGTGGCACATTACCATACAATGTATACTGCCACACAATATCTAATAACCTGACAAAGTCACCGGGAAATAATGTCAGCATCTGTGGATTTCTGTCAGCTAAGTCTACCCTATTCACCTCTGGTTACTCTGTGATGTTTATTATATGCTTTTGTTCTTTGCGTTCATCCTTTCATACTTTTAAAAATAAAATCATATTAGAAAAAAAAAAAATTGTAATAGTTCTACAAGAGGTTAGGGACTGAGTTCAAAAAATAGCATCAGTGGGCATCTGAAGCCATCACACTGCTGCTGCCTCTGGCAAGGACAGAAATACAGGGGCTACTCTCACTGGCCTGAAGAAAGCCTTGTGCTGTGGGCTGAATGTGCCATCAGTTCCTCTGGAGGGGCCATTTCCCATTGTTTCATGACTTTTGGAAGCAGTCACTCTCTGGCACACACATGAATGAGCCATGGTGGAGGGAGAGAGCGGCTGATCACGCCAGTCTCTGTCTGAAACACACACTTGCCTCTGCCACCCATGGAGTTAAATGATTATATTCAGGAGCTGAAAGAGCACCACTAAGACGCTGAGTGGTAAACACACAAATGAGGTCAATCCTTTTGCTTTCCTTGTAATCCCTGTACGTTATTTGTTGCTGGCTTTTACTGCTGCCTCTTTCTCCTCTTCGGGCACCCTGTGCACGAACCCAAGCTCTCTTGCTCTCTCCTTCACACCATGTATTATGGCAATCCCTCCTTATCAAAACTCCTGCACCCTGCACTACTTTACTACATCCACTGGCTTTATATCTTCACCTCTGTTGTCTTTTCTTCACTGTAAATTCTCTAGAGCAGGGAACTAGTTTTCTCCAAGTTTGTACTAAAGCCTGTAAATTTACAGCACTCTAGGAATGTTTGATAACAGCACATAAATAATTAATAAAAGCTGCAGCAACCCTTTGTTTTTCCCTATTTGGAGGCTGTAAGGCAGCAAGACAAGTGGGAGGTAGAAAATATTTCATGGACTAAGATAAGACATGATTCTCACCCCTATGGGGGGGTAACTGACTGACAAATACTTGCACTTAGGAAAGATGAGGATGAAGTTGTGCAGGAATTAAAGACAAAATGCATTTCTTCAGCTGTATGAACCATAAAAGTAGCCCAGAAGCATCAGAAACAGCCTGGCAAAAACAAACAAACAAACAAACACACACACCACACCCCAACCAACTAAAAAACCAAAAAGTAATAAAAAGAATGAGATGTTTTAATTTCCACTCCACAATGACACAATGATATACAGCGTCTTA
>NW_008582370.1:12932-26659 GCF_000691845.1 Merops nubicus | reverse complement strand
TTCCCTCTCTGTGTGTGACTTTGCAGGAGCCCACTCCTTCGTCCTAGTTTCTCCATCTTCAATGGAAAGGAAAAAATGAAAGGATATAGTGCCAAATGAATAGTTCATGATTTTGTAGCTGTAAAGAGGTAGTAAATGTTTCTAAATGGAAACAAACGGAGATGGAAACATGAAATAAAGACAAATCAGACACAACAAGACTATGAAATCAGGAAACAAAATATAGAAAAAGGTAAAAGAGATTTTTAGTTATAGGAGAGGCTATGACACATGAGTATGAAACTGTTTCAAGAAATTAAGAATGGAGGAAAAAAAAATAAAAAAGGGAAAAAATATTTATGTATCTCAGGCAAAATTTTCAAAATCTACCAAACTCTCAAATCCCATGTATCTGTCTCTAAGCTTATGTCTGTTCATCTTTTAGAGACAGAAATTTGGGCCTGGTCTTGTGAAACTTGAATTTCACAACTGCCTTCTATATAACAAATTTACCCACTGGGTGCAAAAGGGTACAGGTGCTTTCCACCACAGTACAATGGAAAGGGCTTTACGGACTTTTGTGCTTTCAAAATAATCAATAACATAATCCTGATGCTTAAGTCAGTTTTTGCTACTAAACATCCTGGTTTATGGAGGCAATCAAGTACTTTGGCACCAACGAATACTAACTGCACTCAAAGAAATTTGAACCTGAAAAGTGCAGGGACAAAAACAGAAGCCACTATGTCTAGCACTGAACTTTTTAATCAGGCAAAACATCATAAAAACACAGGAAAAAAAGGGCAGTAAATTACTTGATTTTAGTGCCAAGGAGTCTTCAAAATTACTTCTCTTTCAGAACAGAGACATAATGACTAGCTTCTGAATGGATATTGGCACAGCAGGGCACACAAAAGCCCTGATTATCTGCTGTACGGTGAAATATTTAGTTAACATTTGTTCTATTTTGGTGTTGATTTCTGACCTTTCTTCTTTGACTTTAATTGGTCCAAATCCAAGCCCTTCTGAATTTATTTAATACCAGATAACTGTTTCTAAATTGACAAAGTATCAAGGGGAAAAAGCACTTCACAGTATTTTCTGTCACTTTTTCAACTTCTGCTAATTCTGAAGTAGCAGGCAACATTCCTACCAGTTGCAACATCAACTTGCTATGCAACAGTTCTTGAACTAGTTTTAGGGAAAGACAACAAAAACCCCAAACTATGAACTATGTTATATCAAGCTTGATTCAGATGTCCTTAACCTTCATTGAAAAAAACAGCAGGTGTACTGCAGTTGCAAACCTGCAGTTTGCAAACTGGCAAAAATATCCCAGTACTCAGTAAGAAAAGAATGTGATGCAATCTTGCTCTATATTTTACTATTAGAACCATCAGAAGCCTCTTTGTGAACTCCTACACCAATGGTAATCCTGAAGTTTTTTCACCTCTTTGCATGTACAGCTAATAATATGGGAAAATATTCTGTGATGTTTCAGAGCTCTAGCTGCTGTTGAAACACTGTATGAGAGCCTCTGCATGGATTGATTTACATCCACATCTCCTCTTCCAAGAGCTTCTTTCCCAAATTAAACATGCTAATGATTTTCTATGCAAAATTTAACAACCTAATAGGCTGAACAAGTCAAATGAAAACACACTAATTGTTGCCTTTGATGTATACTATTCTGCCTGTTCTCTCATGAAAACAGTATATTAGCAATAGCTGGAGTACTTACTAAAATAGATATATATTAATAAAGAAAAGCTCATATATATACACACGTACATGTTAAGAAAATGACACTGCAGGCTATAGAAAACACAAGGCTTAGGACTGACACGAATGGCCATTACACACTGGAAAACCATTTTCACAGGAGCCCTGAAAACAATCTACCAAAGAATGAATCACACACCTTTATTGAATTAGCTAGTGTTGGTTCATAACACTAGGTTTATGCAACAAAAATAGTCAAAATAAGATTCCACAGTCAAAATAATAGGTACAGAATAAGATAAGAGAGATAATAAAAGGCTGGCAAGAGAGCAGAAGGCTTCCCACCTAACCCCAGGGATCTGAAATGAGCTCCCCAAGGAAACTGCCCAATTGCTTTATAAAGTAAGATTTCCATGTGCATCTATTTTTTCACCTAGAGCACAAGCAATAATGTGTTTTAGCCTATGACCAGCATCACAGAGAGACCTTTACTGTCAAAATTGGTTTATTCTGTCCTCCAGCCCAGTTCTGAGCATGAGTCTCGGTGCCACTGCGTTCTGAACACATGTAAATAAAACAGAGGCAAACAACCAATAAGCGAGAATAAATATTCTCTGAAGAAATACAGTGACACAAGATTACTTTCTATTGCTTTGTCTTTAAGAGTTTGCTTATAACGATTTGATAATCTAATCTAATTGATCTCTCCATGTATTTCTATGGCTCTAATCACTGTAGTATCTGATTAGTGGAACAGATCCATACTTTTATCTCCAGATTTAATAACCAAATCTATACTTGAAATAGAGTCACACAAGTTCACCAGAGGGAGAGGGCCAGATGCTGCTGAGCCAGGGGAGGAGGGAGGGAACGGGAAAAGCCAATGAGGTCCAGAATGACTGGAAAGGAACACTTGGCTTTGTGTCAAATCATCCCTCTGCAACCAAGCTCCATTTAAACAGCACATTTCCAGGGTTACAGAAGTAAAGCAGGAATGTGACATAACTAATGGGTGCAGAACCAAAAATGAGCTACTGTCTATGGGCCGCTCTCCTTCAAACTGTCTTCTTTGCAAGAATAAAGTAAATGTAATTATTATTATCGTTTCTTTGTTCTCTTCCAGGCTAGCACTTCATCAGCCTGGAAATTATGACATTTCCTGAATGTCTTTCAATGGCTTCTTAACCTTTCTAGTTCCTGAGTGCCGGTACAATGTCACGCTGCACTTAGAGATTTCAGCCGTGAAGAGGTTAACACCCAAAATTGCTAATAATAACAACTGTATTCACTGAGCCAGATAATCACTCACACAGAATTTCAATCCAAAGTCACTTAAAATTCAAAAGGAACCACGGTATTTCTTTAAGGAAGTGACAGCATTTAGAAGAACATTCATAATTCAGACAACAGGCAAAAATCTGACTTACTGCTGAGTTTATCTATTTTTAATCATGCAATATTAAGGGCTAGCTTTTGCTCTACCTTAGGTCAAACCTATTTTGTGACATGTCCTCTAACACACGTTCAGGTGCTGGACAGAGAGAGGTAACAGCCAGACCACTTACACAGCGCAAACATCAAGCGTGGAAGGGCTAGGGAGCATTTCTGGTAAATTCTTTGTTTCTTCCTCTCTCGTCTGACTGCTGCTTGCTTGTTGTGCTGATACTCAGCCAAACCAGGTTGTACTTCAGTATGTCAAAGCTCTGGGCAGAAAAACAGCAACTAATAAATGTTAGCAAAGTCTGGAGAGAAAAGTAGTTTCTGCCACTAAAAACTGCAGGGTGGAATTGTGCACTGCCTTCTTCTTGGTCTTATTTTGCCTGAAGGGAAAGAGCCTTTTATTCCTGTTTCTGTGCTTGGTTTGCACACAGCCTGGCAACGTACACCTGCTTCAACGGGGGCGTCAGGAGCCTTCTTTGCTGTCAGATTTGACTGCTGCTTTCAGCTCATCTTCTGTCTCCCAGCTCACCTCTGCAAGCCAACGTCCCTCTCATGCCTAAGCACATTTCGGCGGCCAGCTTTCAGAGATGTCAGGAAAAGAAACAAAACCAGGCTGTCAAAAACACATGACTGTTTTACAGTTCAAGGGGCAATGTGCTCTTTCACATGTGAACGAGACAAAATATAATGCACATAGAAGGGGATGCGAGGGATTTCTGCTAACAGGCCCAGATTCAGGATGTGGAGGGCTTTTACTGTGACCTCTCCAGCAGTCATCTGTGTCTCCGTACAACTCAAGCACCCATTTCTCACGACCTCATATCATAATGTGCTTTTGGCCAGGTAATACCTTCAATACTCGAACCGCAACACCTCAAGGATTGCCAGTTAATCAAGGGTTTCATGGCACTTTAAAGAAAAGCCAATCAATGCATCTTTTGTTTCTTCCTTTATGTGAGACTTCATCTACGGAGACTTCATACAAAAGAGACTGCAGGTGCTTCAGCATTTTAGTATAGCAATTATTTTTTGTTTGAGAAGTTATTGTTTCCAGCAGAAGTAATCCAGTTGTCATTAACAAACAGTTCAGCTAATGACTGAAAAGTGTAGAAAACAAACTTAATTCCCTTTCCTGTTCCACATAGCACAGCTGTTAATTGATTCATATGGTGAGCTGTTGTGTCTGAGTTTAGCATCACCAAGAAACAACAGCTAAGATGTAAAAAGCTAGGTTTACACTCTGATGATTATTTGTGAAATTTCCCAAAATAAAAAGCCCTGGCTCTACAACAGCTATATGCAGCAATACTTCATGGATCCAAAGTGCTCATGGGGAACAGCTCATGGGGCACTATCATTAACAAAAGCAGTCTCAGAGTAGGTGAATGTGCAAATAATGTGTTTGGCTCATGCAAGTATTCTATACCTGGCCTTCAGCAACTAAGCTCAGATCTAAAAAAAAAAAAAAAAAAAAAAATCCAAATTCTTTTTCACACTTCAAAATAAATATGAAAACATATCAATCAATATCAATTTTGTAATCAAGTAGGACAAATTGTACTAGCTCTCCTCTGAGCTTTCAAATCTGTTTATGACTATATACATATACAGATATACATAGATAAATGCATGTTTCGTATTCCCTTACCACTGGGTCCATCCTGTTAAAACTGTAGCTTTGGAAATTAGGATTCTCAGATACTAAATTCTCCTTGGTTCTGCTAGATCCAGCTGGTGAAGGTATTGCCTGCTCACTACATTAATATATTAAAGACTGAAAAGGGACGAGTAGTGTTGGCAGGAACTAAAGAAAGCTTTGCCAGGGCACTGGAAGGGAGCTGGACAGCAATGGTGGAGCTCAGCTTCTGGTTAAAGGACAGTGAACCCTTAGAAAATCACCAGAACCATATGAGCAAATCACAGAATCATAGAATCATAGAATCCTTTAGGTTGGAAGGGACCTTCAAGATCATCAAGTCCAACCATTGAGCCATTAGGGCTCTAAAGTCCTCTGCTAAAACAGATCAGAATCTGTCAGGGTTGGAAGGGACCACAAGGATCACCCAGTTCCAACCCCTCTGCCATGAGCAGGGACACCTCACACTAGATGAGGCTGCCCAGAGCCTCATCCAGCCTGGCCTTAAAGACCCCCAGGGATGGGGCCTCAACCACCTCCCTGGGCAACCCATTCCAGGGTCTCACCACTCTCATGGGGAAGAACTTCTTCCTCATGTCCAGCCTGAATCCGCCCACTTCCAGCTTTGCCCCATTCCCCCTAGTCCTGTTGTTACTCAATATCCTAAAAAGTCCCTCCCCAGCTTTCTTGTAGGCCCCCCTAAGATACTGGAAGGCCACAATAAGGTCACCTCGGAGCCTTCTCTTCTCCAGACTGAACAGCCCCAACTCTCTCAATCTGTCCTCATAGGAGAGCTGCTCCAGCCCTTGGGTCATTCTGGTGGCCCTTCTCTGGACACGCTCCAGCAGGTCCACGTCCCTCTTGTAATGGGGGCTCAGTTCTTGCGTTGGCTGCCTCAACAAGGAACCTTGACTCAAGATGGTACAAACAAGGAGGTCTTCTCCAGGCTATGGATGGATGGTCTTTCTTCAGCTTGGAGCATGATAAGACATCATTGCTAGCTCCAGGATCTTCTGCCTCTTGGAGCTTTGTTTCCATTCTTTTGTGGGATGTTTAAATTTTGCATTAGAGCAGACCCTGCAAACAAGGTCTTTTGCTCAAACCCTTAAGCAGGTTGGAGCAAAAATGAGCTTATGAGAATTAAGTTAATTAAACAGGAGGTTTGTCTAACCTGCCTGAATGCATCTGAAGTAACTGGGAAGAATGTGCATGAGTCAGTCCCCTAACAAAACTAGGAGCAAAGACTGGAGGAGGAGCCCCAGCTGGTAGGTGGGAGGTAAGCAGCCGGGTGCAGGAGAGATGGGAGGCCCCTCCAGCTACTTTGTACATAGCTCCAGTTGCCCAGAGCCTCAGCCCAACAGCGAGGTGCTGTCTTTAGAAGCAAAACCGAGGCAGATGTCATGGCCAGGGTGGCTACACGGTAGCCAGTCATGCCATAGGTACACTCTTCATCATCCATCACTTAAAAACACACTGTATTAGACGTTATTAAACAAACAAGATAAAATAAGCTTCAAAATGTTATGCCTTCCTGCCATTTTCACTGACTTTTAAAATTAACTGAAGGGAGAGAAAACCGATTATCTGTACACTACAGAAGGCTGACATGAAAGAGGATTAGAAATCTGTGATCCTGAGGTTTTGGTAGACTCTGGCATATGGTATCCTTGCCCATCATTCCCCACCCACTCTAGAGGAGAAAAAGGGAGATGCTCCACAGGGTTCCTCTGTATCCATGCTGCTTAGTCCACCTCCTCTGCTTGGAGCGTCACACAGATCTGTGCTACAAGGGCAATTTTTTTTCTCTTTCCCCAACACCTGGAGTTGCACTGTCTGGACATTCCAATATATAAACAGATCATTAAAACTCAGCACATAATGAAAAACTCCTTGTGTTTAGTGGAGCTTTTTCATTATCTTGAACCAACTGTTGGATGAGTTTTCCTCTCTGCATAGAAGAAGGGTGTCTTAAGTACAGACTGTGCTTGCACACAGATCCTATTTGCTCTGGACTGAGCCTTCTAGAAAGATCCAACAAGCTGTGAAATCATCTTCTTACACAAGGCACCCTTTCATTAATAATCTGCATACAGTTTTTAGGTGTTAGAATATATAGAAGAGAAGGTAAAAACAGAAAGGCAACAGAGATAAATCCTTTTCCATGAGCTCTGTGAAATCTTCTCTCAAAATAACTTTGGAGGGGTTTTACTGCCAGATCATAAATGTGGATGAATCACTTCTGAAATTTCTGATAAAACAATATTCAAAACTTCAAAATCACTTCCAATTCATTTATGCCACCATTTAATTAGTGCTTCTGCAACATGTTACAAGGACGTCATTATCCCCTATAATTGTATAATAATTACAATTTTTAATGAAATAATTGCAAGTACACTGGATGTGTAGATATAATTATGATAATTACATAAATACCTGATTTTCAGCTAATAATTAAAGAAGGCCTTTATAAAAAGGGTGAAATTTAACAAACGGAAGCTTGCCAGAAAACAAATACAAATAATAAATGGCTGTCTCTCTCCTATAGATTTCACCTTACTAGATTATTTCTCTCCATACACACTATATATATGATTTTCCACACATTATAAAGTAATATAAAGATATAAAAATATTATACAAGGAAATATTAAATCATATTGAGAGACCTCTGCTTATCTTCACCTCTGCAGGGCCTGATACAAATCCACTGAGGTTAATGTAGCCCAAACCCAACAATCCTATAGCTCAGCATCTCACAAGGCATTGAATTGTAAATTACCATTGAGCAAAGGAAGATGTGAGTAGTGCCTACAACAGCAAACAAACAGCATTCTGATTCCTCTGCAATACAGAGGGACTGATCATGGACCACCATAAATACTTGGGAAAGTGTGGAGGTGTCCCTCACAGCTGCCGTAGGACTGTGAGCCTTCCTTCAGGGCACAGCACTCCAGCACAGCTGCTGCCAAAGCTTACTGGTCATACTGGTTCTCACCTTCTCCCAAAATGTGTCTTTTTGGTCATATCTACTGGCTGTAACCCTGCCAACACAGAAACCCTGCAGATTTTTTGTTCCTCCATCCCCCTTGGTGGATAGACCTTTACAAGGCAATAGTGTTTCAATAAAGGAGCTTCTTCCAGAGCTTTATCAGCTCTGAAGAGCCAGAAATTCTTCGACCAGGTATTTTCCTTCTCTTCAAACACATAGACAAAACTTGCTATGTGTTTACTGTACAATTATAGTACGAATAGCAAAGGCAAAAGCCACCCTCAATAAAAAGCATATAGAAAACTCTACCAGGGCACATTCTGGTTACTACTCTGATAGCTTAAAGTGACATTAAAATAATTCCTACAGCAGAGGAATTAGCAATATAATTTACTGTTGCTGCTGAAATGTTTCAAAATACTTTGGCAAAGCATTGGAAGGGAAAATCAGCTACAGAACCTTCACTACAACATTCCCAATTTCTGCATTCAGTTAGAGCAGCCCCGAGGTGGTTCTGATTCAGGTCAGAGATCACCCTAGTCCCAGCAGTAAAATAGAATATAGGTGCAAACATGGCTTAAAGTCAGCTTTATCCCACTTCCCTTAGCCTTGCATTGTTAAGTGCTGCCTCTTTTTAGGATAAATCTTCATTATTACAAGCATGAGAAAGTAAAATAAGAGATATTAATATTAAAATAGAAAGAAATGGTTTGATATCCCAAAAACAAATCTCATTTATGTTAAGCTGATTAAAGCAGTTGGGTTCTGAATGCAGAATATAATTAATAATACTATAAATATCAAAGTAGAGAAGACACCTAAATTTGACAAAATAAAGTAAGTAAAAATGAAGAGGGCTAAAGAAATAAGAGTGAAAAGAATTTGAAAAAAAAAGAAATTATACTGGAGCAATATTCAAGTTATAAGCAGATTATTAACATTATAATTGAGATGATCCTTAAGAATGGTTTGACACACGTAAGCATCACGTTTCAAGCTTCAAAAAATATGCAAAGAATACTAAAAATATGTGTATCCCTCTGTATTATAAGGAAACAAAGAAATGAAGAGCATGAATGCAGAGAAGAGCAAAGGAATAATACAATATGGATGAAAAATGACAAAAAAAGCAAGCAGAAAATCATAGTTATCTAAAAGTTGTATTAGTTCCTCAAAAGGTCCTCCTGACAATATACAAATATACTTCAGTAGCTATTTTGTATGTTTGTCCATTCTGGCTTTAAATAATAAATTAGAAACCAGCAGATTGAAAGGAAAACCATTGTACTGTTGTTTACTGAGCACAACTGGTCCAATCTGAGAAAGGCCAGGGGAAGAAGTACAAACCAGTTTGATCCAATTTAGTATTATCACTACTATTTCAGAGCCTGTGTGTGGGAGGCCGTAGAAAATGAAAAGCAAGCAGTAAAATAATGGACAAGGAATGGAATTAGAACAGAATTTAAGACCTGTTAGAGCTATAAGCGCTGTCAAGGTATATGAACAAAGCAATGACAGCACGGCAACTGTGTGGTCAGCAAGAGCTCAGAGCCTGAACAACCAGACATTTACAGAGGACTTGGACCAGTGTTGATGGAATTTAAGATGACTGGAGTCTTAAAATGCAGCCTGCAAAGTTTTCTATTGTCAAGCGTTGGCTCACCCAGAAAGAGGACTGTAGAAAGTACATCAGAGTTCAAGCATTTTTTTTTAAATATGACATAAAACTCCTGCACATCTTTGAAAAAAGCTACTAACTGACACTAACAGCTTTAGACTGTGAAAGGATGAAAAGGTCTGTACAAGACAATGTTTGCTTCGTTATCTCCTTCCGTGTATTACTAGTCTAATAGGAAATACTGCAGTGGTATTTGAGGGGTGAAAAACAGGAATGCAATGACTCAAAAAAGAACAGAAAAATAGAACAATCTTGTGTCTTAGTGTATAGCACTGGAGTTCAGAATTATGGACTACATTTGTGCCTGCTGATACCACAGGGATGAATTTTGGCCTCATGAAGCTAGAATGAGGATGAGGGCTCTTCAGCCAAGAGCTAGCAAGGGTGAATAGGGGCAAAACTTCAAATGTGTGCAGGTAACTACTGACACAAATCTACTACAGGCAAAGAATTCATTATGAACTTTCTGAGTGGCATGATGAAGATATACACCCTTTGTAACGGTTGATATACACCAAAACATGCACTAAGGTAGCTCTGTGGGATTTGATACTCACTCTCAAGTCATCACATGCCCTGGTAACAGTCTGCAAATGCATGTTCTTAGCCTGCTGGCAATGCAACATATTTTGATCTAGCTCAGTCTACAATGATTGAGGCTCACACCTTAGATTTCATACTTTTTTTGTTTATATGGCCATGAAGAAAGAAAATGTCAATATTTTTTGACAATACACCATCAACAAGTCCACTACTTTAGTTTCATTTTCTACATTCCACACTTAGAAAAAAAGAAAAAAAAATCTGATAATCACTTTGCAGATTTTCCAGGGGAAATACACATTTTAATAAGTCTCAGCTTGTCCTTTTCTAGTTGATTTCAGAGCTGAAACAGGTCTACAGAAAGAAGTTCATTTAATGAAGCCCGTAGGAACTGCACATGTCAAATTAATTCTTCTTTACCAAAATCTGTTGATAAGTAAACAGTTCTAGGACAGTTAAATGGAGTATTGGAACAAATACTCCATTTGGAACAAACACCCGACAGTAACCGGCTACACTGGGCTCTTTTCATTTCTGCTTAGAATTGTAAAAAATATTTCCTATTGCTAACCTTAAAAGCCTTGAAGTTATCAGCACCATTTACGAATCACAACTGATGTAACGTATTCTCTACTGAAAACAATGGATGATCAAAGCAGGATGAGATTAAAGCACTGTGATTTGTGTTTCATTTCCAAGAATATATTTGTATGTATGCAATATGTGTTCCTATGCATCCATAGTAACCACAGCCATAACCCAGAATGTATGGTGTTGGGAGCTTTGCTCTGAAAATCAAGTAGCCCATTAGGAGGCATAAATATTAATAGAGCTGTCTAATCCTACGCTCTCAAATGAGGTAGTTCAGATCATGATTCTTTGCATTTAAAATTTATGCACTGCACGGACTAGAATAAGAAACAGAATTCACTTGTGAAGAAGTCACTGATGCTGGGCGGTCTCTTAGCCACTGATAATTCCTAAACATAAAAGTAAGGATCAAGTGATTTCTCTCCTTATTCTACTCCTAATTCTCCTACAAATACTAATGTATCCAAAACTGCATGTGCCTGATTCCATGACATTGAGTATAGATCATATTCTCTACAAAAGCTACACCTCCACATTTTTCACATTCCAGCATCTTCAGGCAATATGAAGGTTTTAGTACAGGTTCATAAGAGCATCCCAAGTGCAGAACACACAATACCTGGGGTTTCTTTTAGTGGTCATGTTAGTGATAATTTTCAAATTTTCTTTATGTAGTTGTCAGTAAAGTAGGAAATTCATTTGACTTTCTCAAACTGTTGCAACACAAAGAAACTAATATAGGGCATTAAAAAACCACAGGCAAGCAGCTAAACCAGGATGTACAGTCCTCCTAAGAGATAAGAATTTACCTTGTCATTCTGGATCACAAGTAAAATTTTTGTGCTTTGACTATACATTAAAACAGAGATCTGAAATACCAGAGTGCAAAACTATTTAGGTATTCTCTAGCAATGACGCAAAAGTTTTACAGGAAATACCACAAAATCAACAATGTAATTAATATCAGTCAGTAAAATGTGTTATCTAGGTTCTATTAAAATCTAGAATTATGCAGTCTAACCTCTAAAAAAACTACAAAAAATTAATTAGATGCCTTCTAAAAGCAGCCCTAGCAAACAGACAGGTTTATGCTGGTACGCCTACCCACAGCGGAGTTGCTAACCTCTGACCCTCACGTGCCTGAAGCAAACGACACAAAACCAGATATCTTTCTTAATCTATTGAATCAGTACACCAGAGATGAAGTATACTGAAATATAGGCACCCGTATTTAGCAAAAAGCATGCTATTCTGTCTCAGTTCTTTCCACCCAGCTCCAGCCCATCATTCTGTAGTCTCTGCAGTGTGCATATCCAAATCCCACCAATGGGTGGTAACGGTTACAACACTCATTGCAATCTCTAGCGTGACTCATGGGTAGAATCCCTTTCACTTCTGCATCTGTCTTCCTCACTCCCTGTTCTTCAAAATTTTGAATTTTCTCATGTCCCTCAGCAGACAATTAAGTATAGAGAGTAATTTATTTCTCTAGTTCCATCTATTTCGTGTAATAAGAAAGAAACAAACAATATATATGACAACATACGATTATTGGTTTAGTCACTTTCAATTTATATATACTTTATTAAATAAAAAGATGGCATAAAAGTCAGCCTCTTCTTGTATTTTCTCTTCCCAGTAATTTTCATCACTGAATGTAATGACATGACTGCAACCTAAAAATCCCACAAAAGAGATTTAGCCTTTCTTCCTTCATATACAAACCAATGCTATTTCCAAGCTGCTGGTGCTGCTAAGATGCTGTGACTCTATTGCAGCTTTTTTCTACAACACGATTCCTTTTACTACAAGGTACGGGGGCAATCCAAGCCAAGGATAATAATCTTCAGTTATATACAGGTGACTAGAGCGTGAGTTACTTGGAGAACAGAGATTGCTACAGCTATGCCAGCTGCCCAGGCTGGAGGTTTTCAAGAGTTCTCTGCACTTGTCACTGGGAGAAGGTAGGCTTCTGCTGCTTTTTATTGTGCTGTGTGTGCAATGAATTTAACTGGAAAGGTACCTACTGAATTTCAAATAGCTCTCTCTTTATTCTCCTGCAGGCTCACAGGACAATAAACATGACTTTCTCATCTACGGGGCTCTCCCTCCCTTTATTTTTGCTATTTTTCTTTTTTTTTTTTTTCCCCTATATATTCTCTCAGAGAAACAGATACTTTCTGAGAACAACGATGGAGATCTGCATCTTTATTTATGACTTTGTGAATCAGCGTCTGGGTGATAGGAAGTGAAAGTTGCTCAGCTAATTACACACGCTTGATGAACTGCGTAATAACTGCTGCAGCACTGCACATTAATTGAATGCATATAAATGACAGCAGTTATTCTAACTTGAATGATGTGTCAAGAAGTGACGTTGCTCACAGTACCCTGATAATCTTTGTTTCCAACTCTGAGAGTCGAGCTTAAGCAACTGTATTTTTACAAAACTGAGCAAAAATTCCCTAACAGAATACAGTAGAAGTGGCCTCCAAGCCTGACACTTGAAAACAGATTGCCTTAATTTACCGAAAGTGGATTTAGACATCTAAAAATGTATACACAGAGCAGCCACAATTAACAACTAGCTACAACAGGCAGTAGGAGCTTTATGAGCAAAAACCTTGGAAAATAAGGCCACCTTCATCTGTATGCCTAGGTATTGCCTTAAAAACCTAATACAGAGTTTAGAGAGTACTCTTTACCCATCTCTAAACAATTCCCTGCTATGACACTTTCCTAAAATGTATTTGGTAACAGGATCATATAGCAACTCATATAAAAAATGTGGATTACAACTAAAAGGCAACTGTGTACCTCAATACTACTCTGCTTACCTAAAGAGAATTCTAACTTTAAATATAGTCCAACTATTAAAGAACACATTATTTTAAAGAAAACAATGAAGAAAAATAATTTTATGTAAAACAAATGTATAAAGTAGTACAAAAATAGTGCCAAATACCTCCTTTAAATCAGTACCAAAATGTACTTCCTACAGCTTATATCAATTGCTTTGGGAATTTGCAAATGTTCACAAAGAAATTTGCAAGTTCTCCCATACTATCTAGCAAGAAAAGGGTAGAAGTCAAGCTTCTAAAGCTTCCAAAGCAGCCTAGTTTCCAAAGTACCATGTCACAATATTT
>NW_008582370.1:0-12901 GCF_000691845.1 Merops nubicus | reverse complement strand
TACACCACTGTTAAGAGATTTTCGGCTTTACAAAGAGAGCTGTAAGCACGCAATAAAGGAAACCAGCACTCACTTTTAAAAGCACATAAATGAAAAAGTGTTTCACATCTACATTTCAGGAAAGTTAACACTAATCCAAGAAAACAGGGTGTATCACACAGAAAGTCAATCCAGATTTTCAGCTCTGCTTTGCTATAATACATCATAACCATTCTGATACGCCACTGGAATACAGAGCTGTGGAACAGTGCCAGCAACTTCAATAGTACCTGGCCCCAGGCGCATCAGCTACCTCCTATGCATGCATACACAACATACTCTATCTACATACGAGTGACAGAAACTCCTCTGAACCAGGAGGCGAAGACAGAGGAGCTGCCAAGAAGGTCAGCATGAGATAGCATAGCACAAGAGAGACGAGTCAGTGCCACTGAGTTCAGGCTTTACAAACGTTCTCTTCTGATCTGTATGGTCCTCTCTTTAAATACCTTTCTGGCTTCATCAGGACAAGACAGTCCCTAACAGATCAATTCACAGCATCAGCAAATCAGCCTCTTTCAGCTGTATTATTTGTTCTTCCTTTGCAAGGTTTCGATCCTTCCCCCATATTTTTTTTTGTCCACTTTATACATACCTCCTTTTCTACAAATTTTCTTGCCGGGTTTTCTGGCACATTCCTTGGATATTCTTTTGACTGAAAAATGAATAGAAGACTAGAAAATAACATGGAGCTCCATCACAGACAGTAGGAGCATGCAACACCACTATCTAACTTAAATATGACCTGCTTTATTAGGTGCGGAAGATTCTCAATTTATTGTGCCTGCACATGCAATGGATAAGATGTTGATGCATCTTCCCAGAAGTCAGTGGTGGCAATGAGAATTAGGTACCGACTTTGACCTAAAAGTATGCGTGCTGTGGAAGGAAAAACATGAGTGTAGACAGAAAGGAAAGAAAAAACCCAAAAGCAAACAAAACAACAAACCAAGGAGAGATGCATACACAGAAAAGCAGCATGCATACATGTAATATGCTGGCATCCAAACAAAGAAAGCCATGCATGCTACCAGTACACATGAATTACTATTGTTAGAACGTAGAACAGGAAAATAAAAAGATCTCCCTGTTTTGCCTGCTATTAACTCACCATCCTCGGTTGGGACATAGATATTTAAATAGAGGCAGTCTTCATTCTGATCTTGTACATAGGTGGAAACTACATCCAAGTTATTAGTAAACCACACGGGAAGCATGACTTCAGGCAACCTGCCTTCTATAATGTTCTGGGGGCACACTGGAGCGAACTGAGTGGTATTTTTGATATCTGCCCAGGGAGACGGAGGCTCAGGAGGTTGAAAGCGGCGCTCCCCAGTTGGAGGGGCAGCGTACGGAACCCCGAGAAACTGAATAACAGGCCCCAAAATTTCATTATTAAGTTCCTTCTTAATCCCTCTTATCTTGCCAAAGTTGGTGGTCACCACTGGGTTGGTATCATCCAATTTTTGGGAGGACACAGCTGCAGCGTGAAGCAAAAATCCAAGTATACAAAAAGCAAAAGTGGCATTCAATCCCATGTGTAACAGGTGGACTATCATCGCTCGCCATACACAGTTCAGCCACATGGATCTTGGAAAGGCCATGGTCCCACATTAGCTGTGTAACTACAATGAAGCAATCTGATTTGTATCCACTGGTGTAAAAACAGAGCAACCGAAGGAAACAGATCGAGTTTCCTAAATAGGTGCCTGTCAGAAAAATCTCAAAAGGCTTTTCATGCGGTAAGTATCTTCCATTGATTTCACACTTATTGAAGCTGCATCTTCACTCAGCACTATTTATCAGACTACATCCTATTGACAATTCTGTTTTCCATAGCAGCAATATGAAGAGAGCAGCCATTTACTGCAGAATCCCCTCTTATAAATCAAATCCAGTTAGCCGCAGGTCTATATCCTGGAGAAAATGAAAATAAATCATTAGTATGAAAGAGCTAATATGAGCAGAGTGATAACTAGATGTTTCACAAGTTATTTACATACATTAATATTTGCTGGAGTCATGTAAGCAAAATTGCAGCAGTTTATGGGTCCATGAAATGGTGGGTGAAACACTGATTACTGGATTATCTCTCATGTCACCTGTTGAGTTTATAGAGATTTCTCAGAAGAAACAGGACTCACATAGAATACATTTTTAAAACTCAACTTTTAAAGAAAAACCAATTTGCTGCAATACATAAGCATTTATGTTAATATTTTATTTAACTTAATCAGCCCATAATAAATTTTCACCTTGTTTGCACGTTGATTTATCAAAATGGAAGTAATTATTTCTTAGAGCAGAAGATAGTGAAATTAAGACAGATAGGCATACTGAAGACTCAAATGCATTTTATTTCACTGAAAGAATATTTTATATATATATACACTTTTTATGTTAATTTTAAAATACAACTTCTGATTAAAACATGGATGAAATTGGAATATACTTGTAAGGATAACAGGAATTGCTGTGCTTCTTCATGATAACCTGAATTACCATACTTTATATGGTTTTCTTATTCCACAAATTTCTGACGAAAAACACCTACAAGTATAACTGGACCTCAGTGGGGTTTTTTTTCCAAACTGATTTGGAAAAAGATATGAACAGCCAGTTTGGAGATGGAGCTGTAGGTCACAATTTTTACTTCAGATCAACCCTGCCTTCCTTATAAACCTCTGACTTTAGTGAAAAAACGAAAATTCATGATGAATGAACTCCATCCCTACCATCCTTAATTTATATAACATAAATTATAAACATTCCCATAGGACAGTAGAAATCTTATCTTTCATATACCCACATGCTGACTGAACAATATCCTAGAAGAATAATCAGTTAGGATCAGAGACTGCATAATCTCAAATTCCAGATCTTATTTTCAACTACTTTAGCTCAGAGGTTGTCACACAAGGCTGTGTTCCAGCACTTCTGAAAATTGCTCAGCACATATCATTATATCTTCCATATTCATGTTAAACATATTTCCAACACAATTTACAATATCCTATTATTTAAGATGCAGCGTTACACACAACATAGCAGCATAATCTTACAGTCCCTATTAAGCACTGTGTAATACACAAGAAATGTGTTTTGCTTTGTATAGGAAACATTTTAAACCACCTGCTTTTGAAACAGCATTGGCAGCTTTAATGAGAATTGTTTTTTTATCACGTCCATACACATTGTAGAGAGAATTCAAAGAACGGCTTGCCTAACAGTCAGACTACCCTGCAGTCTGGGTTATTAAAAAGGAGATTGTAAAAGCTATATAGGACAGCAGGAGATTTGGTTCATGTCTAGTGTTCCTTTAGCTCTGAACAATCTATCTCAGGAGGCAATAAGGAGATAGATGAAGCTTTTCCACAATTTTCTCTCGTCCTTTCTTTCTCTGCTAATTCTAACACCTTCACTGTGAAACTGCATTAACAAACAGGCTTATGGCCTTCATTCTCCAGCTTCAAATCCTTAGCCCTTGCTGGAAACACACCAATTTAGCTGCAGAAAAGAATTCCCTGAACTTGATGTACGTGTCTGCATCTAGTTTAATAAACCTACACAGAATGGCATGCAGACAATTGCCTCTTGGAAGACTGTTGCTTTGTTGCATTTCAAATTTTGAAGGCAGTAGGATATTACTTGAGAAATAGTGAAGATAGAGCACTTAGGCATGTGCCAGAGCAGAAGACACCTAGTACAACTTTGCTCTTCTGAGTTGATGTACAGTAGGTCATGGAAATAGAGAAGCTTATTCCTTAGTGGTATTCAAAAACCTCCACAAGTTTAGACCTTCCCCACTAGGTCTTGAAACCCATATCTGTTTGGGTTTTTTCCTCTCAGCAGTGGAAAAACATCCTCTCTTTTCTTTCTCTAACTCAAAACTGTAAATAGCAGGAACTTAATCTTAGTAGCCCTCCTGCTAATTTATATGGCCTGGGGAATTCAACATAGCTGCACCAAACCGCGTCCTTCTTCACTGAAGCTGCCGACTTGATTCCATGTGGAAAACTACCAAGATGTTACTAATACTTCATTTAGCATTCTTGCAATAGAAGTCTTAGACCTGTTTTCAGATCTAAGAAAACTTTGTACACTTTTGATACTAAAATGGTGAATTCAATGGAAATGCAAAGCAAATCCTAGAGCTGGGCTATAGTTTTAACGTTGTCCATCAGCTGTTTTGCCAGTGCAGCTGAACGGCTCTGCTGTGATCTAAAGTTCTGGTTTGCCCTTACATGGACAAGGTTTTACTCTAAGGCAGAGACCTAAGCCTAAAAAGGTAAGAACACAACTCAGTGTTGTATGTGGCTGTTGTTAACTATTTAGCTATTGGGTAGTAACTAGCTTCAGTGAATAGATTTATAGGCTAAACGGGGCAGTAAATTGCAAAGCATTTCCAGAATCAGAATCAACAGATTTTCATTGCATTTCTAACTTGAATTTTGCATTTGCTTTTTTTTTTCCACTAGCCTTTCTTTTTAAACGGCTAAGGAACAGTTTATTTTTGAGATTGAGAGGTCAAACATTCATGTCACTGGCTGCCCTGAAGCTCTAACATTAAAACCACAAACTCAGGTAAATAAAGAGACTGAGGTTACTCAAATCTTTTGAGACTTTTATGCCTAATTTTTATTTCAAGCACTAGGTGGAAAGGCAAGGAGGAAAGCCAGCCTGGAGCAAGTCCTACATGTTGAGAGTCAATGTTGGACAAAATTTTCCTTATTCCTGCAGCAGGTGGTCTACATAGGATTTTCCCTTGGTATCTGGGCTTGACCGAACAGGAATCAGTGGAATGACAGACAAGCAGTAGACAGGAGTAGGAATGATCATGGAGATAGGCAGGAGAATAAACTTAAGAGTAATGTTGATCAGTTTAGGGCAAGCTTCAGCATCAAAATATTGAGGATCTGAGAAGGGGGAGAAACATTTTCAGATTTTATTATTGTGTAGATGTGAGGATCACAATTGTTCCCTCTGGTAACACAAATGAATTCTACTGTAAGAGGTATTTGATAAAGTCTTTCATGTTCTCTGGAACAGTCGATAGTATATAGAGGTTTTTTCTATCATCTATTATTTTATTATCTTCCTTTCTGGATTTAAATTACTTTATTGCTCAGATTCTGAAATACTTTAGAGAGGCATTTAGTATGCTGAGAAGCGAGCAATCCAAGTTAACTTCAGTGCATCTTTGCATTTCCAATGACATAGGGCATCCCACAACAGGTCACATCTGCTGCAAACTGCAGCAGCTAAACTCCTCTTTGTTACTCATGCACAGAGCTTCAAATCTTAAGGGATGTCTTGAACTATGCTACCTGCCAATAGCTCCAAAGGATTAATAAAACCTTTGGTGGCACCCAAGGCTTCTGGCCATATGCCAGCATCAGCACTTGTAAAGGCATTGTTATGATATCTTTACACTACCAGCTGTTTTCTTTTCAGCTGAAGATGTACTCTGTGATTTGATATTCATGCTTAAAAATTCCTTTCCACCTCAGTTTTGTTAGTAAATCCCAATTGCACAGATACTCACAGAAAGTGATTGTAAGAGTTTTGAACACCACACAATGCCACTTCATTTGAAAACACAAATGCTATTTTTCAGAACCAGCTACATTTGCATCCATTTCTACTTACAACAGTCTCTACTTAAAACTAAGAGCCCAAAGATGTTTCATGTCTCTAAAAAGAAATCCATGTTCTGAAATACCCTACAATGCCAAACAGGATCATGGCCAGTGGAACAGAAGCCATTAAAGGAAATACTCTGACCCAGGGTGAGCAGAAGGTCGCTCTGGCACACCAGTTGTGAACATGATCAGACAGATCCTCAAGAGATGCATCACAGGATTTCCCATCTCTTCTTTCACGCTTCAGGTTAGCAGTGGGAAGTGTTGTGTCAAATACAGGCATATTTCCTCTCTGCCTAATAGTAAGGACTCTGAAACAGACCCTGCTCTTGTGTATATCCATAAATACTTGGTGAAGGGAAGGGACTTACATGCATTTAGTTCAATAAATTAACTATGTGCATTTAAAAAGGAAAAAACAAAAAAAAAAACCAAAAAACAGGTAATGATCATGGAATGACAATAGAGGAGACTGCAATCCTGAACACATACTCCTAAGAAGAGTTTTGTTAGCTCCCACAGGCCAGCCTCCCTCTACCCAAAAGCAGCTACAGGTCTGGAAGCTCCAGAGAGCAGATACAAATCCAACCCTATTCCTATTGAGATACACATCCTTCACTAAGATTACCAACAAAGGTATGAATAAGACATTATTCTGATGGGGTCACAGTCCAACCCCACACTGGTATGAGATTACAAGTGTTATTCTACACCAGCCTGCAAACAACCCAGGGGTACGGATTTCCAGATGCTACAAGCTGTGTAAATATATCACTCCTAGATCAGAGTGAGTGACTCCTCATTGCAGTTCTCATATTTACCTCTATTTAATATTATGCTTTGTACACAAAACCTTACAACCAAATTAGTAAAAAATACATCACTTAAACACAGTATTTAATGCAGTGTAGCACAACTTAGTAAAAAGTTGAATTAAACTGAGTAGATGTTATAAGACTCATTTAATTGTCATGCATTTTTCAGCTTCAGTGTGTTTTTGTTCTTCCCTGTTAGTGGGAATACTCACTAATGCTAACTCATTATTAATTAGTGTTTTCATGATCAAAAGATCCATTTAAATAATTTCTGCATTTTAGTTTGCCAAAATAGGAAGACTTTTGATCATGATCTTCTTTTAAGCTGGCTTTGAATTAGACAAATTAAACCTATGAGAAGAAGAGGGTCACTTAAGTCTATCTTCCATTTACTCCTATCAATAAATCATTTCCTTAAAATAATTCTACTTCTTAGCTGAAATAATTGTTTGTATTACCAGAATCTGACTACAATTTTTTAATGTGGACTATAGCTGTTTGACATTTTGCACAGTAAGTAGGTAAAGAAGTGGTGATTTTACCCATAACAGAAAGAATGGGTAACTCTGTCACTTACATGTAAAGTTTTAGACAGCTAAGTAATACAGATTTAAATTAAAAATGACAGATGCACTGGCTTGGAATATAATGGGCACTGAAGTGAACCTTTATTCCTTTTAGCGGCTTATGGTTAACTCTTAAATGAACCACACATTAGACCCACTTTTGAGTACCGTAACTATTCAGCTAAATGATCAGATGGCTGTTCTGTTGATGGCAGTAGTGTGCTTCAGGACATGAAGATTTTTTGACCTACTGTAGAAATTCAGCTGAACTCATCTTAATCAGAGGTCGTACCAGCGAAAAAAAAAATCCCAGATGTTTCTCATTTGAGATGTTCAGTATTGAAATCTGCATATTGTATGTCATAAAGTCAAGTGGATTTAACGTGCTTTTATTAACACTGTATAAAACATTCACATGCTTCCCAGCTGATCCTTCTAACAGTATACCAGAATCCACCAAGAGGCCCCTGAAACTAAGTGGTCTTTCAATGTCTCCTGCAGGTGAAACATTAACCTATAAAATTAGTGACAAGGTTCATAACCTGACATATGTTTGTGGCTAATCCTTAGTTCATTGGGGTTAATCATATGAGAAAGGGAAGTTGGATTTTGTTTGCTACTTTTAACACAATTATCAACAATAATACTAGAATTAATGCTAGTTCATAACCTAATGTAAGCTTTCATATCAGATTCATAACAAAGATACCACTTTTTAAATGGCTTCTTTTGAGGTCATTAAGAATTCAGGATTTAAAAAAGCTAAAGTACAGTTATTACCATGTCTTGAGAGAGAATTCTGAAAACAAAGATGCTTGAATGAACTCAGACTGTCTATGAATTGTTCTTCTGTTTGGATACCATACAATAGCAGTATCAAAGCATACAAAACCCTTGTTGTAGAGTTAGAGCAATAACTAGTTCTTCAATAAGGTCAAATATTCTAAGAAAAAAAAACAAAACCAAAAACACAACAGACAAAACAAACTTCCTTGTGGCAGAAAGAAAAGAGCAAATGTTTTTCTTACTTGATCAGATTCTTGTCTCAATTCCATCAGGGTAATTGAGATCAAATTCCAACTCACCATAAAATCTGCAGAGGTATAAATATAATTTGTTAATCACAAACCAAACATCTCTAACTCAACTCTGAAAGTGCTCTTGAATGGTGTTACCATGCTTTCCAGAACTGGAGAGTGCACACTACATTTCGAGTACAATATTGGCATTATAGGGATCTATCAGCTTGAGAGTCCATTTCCTGTGATGTAGCATTTTGTACATCTGTGACTTGACTTGTATTTGTTCCAAAATGAATTTCATGCTTAACTTGTTTTTCTTAATTAAACTTCCTTTAGCAGTTTCTAATATGTGCATTATTAAAACTCATTAGTCCCATTCATGCCTGCCTGTCATTTTTGGCTTCATATTCATGTATCAAAGAGCTCTACTGCTTTATATAGGAAGCAAATTAAATAATAAATATGAGAACTTGAACGTTTTATGAGTGTCAGTATGAGAAAGTGGCTGCAAGGCCCATAAGGTTTCACACAAAAAAAGCATTACAGCTAAAGCTAACATGCTGACACATCTCTGATCTATAAAGTCTGCAGTAATGTTAGCAGTAAAGTGTTGTGCCATAGATGGGGAATTTTTCTCTCACATGAAATAGAAATAGGATATAGCACAGACTATATTTACTGTTGTAAAAAAATTTCAAATAAAATTCCCCAAAAGCTTAGAATATAACACCATTAAATGTCCACAAAGATTTACTCTTTCCATCTGACTTCATGTGTAGCTCCTATTATTCAGCTCCTTGTCCTGTTCTCATTTTCTACCACCATCTGTGACGGTGATGCTTACATAAGTTATAGCAACTAGTCTCAAGCCTCCCTGTGGTCATGGCCTGGTCACGGTGACTACAACCCCAGCGACAGAAATGTTTCCTGACCCAGCAGCAGGGTCTCGTGGTGACTACTTCAGGGCCCACGTCTCCACAGAACTAACCCACTTTTGTGAAACCAACTGAAGAAGCAAAACCTCCACCCTACAATGCCCATTTTACACACGTTTGAGGTTGTCAAAATATTCAGTATACATAGTAAAGTTTCTCCTAAATAAGCTGCTGTTTTCTCCTCAAGCATATTTCTAATTCTATATGCCTACATAATAGTTTATTGATTTCAAGTACTTTTTTGAATACTGGGGGGTGGGGTTGGGAAGGCAGAAATTAAAGAATGATTTTAACTTCAGATATTGAACTTAAAAGCTTCAAACAAGATGGAATTAAATGAAAGTATGAAATACAACAGAAATATATTCCCTTCATTAAATTCCCAGGACTAGTCCAACAAACGGGCCAACAGCCTCTCTAAGCAAGATGTATGGGATTGGGGAGATTTAGAAAATATAGTTTTAAATTACCATCTAAGTTCTTTGCTTGGTTAAAGGAATACGAGTCACTTGAAATATCATATTTGTAAAGTGTCCTTGAACATTTTATGATTTTACAGTCACGTGTTGATAATTTCCAAGCATTACATTCTCCCTTAGTATAGTGCAAAAGACCCAACCAAGCATCGACGGAAAGCAGCAGACTACCCAAAGGCAGCACTAAAACTGATTAAGCAGAAAATATTATGAGGACAAAACAGAAGAATTCGACAAATGGGCGAAAGGGAACTCCAATTGCTTTTCTTGTAATGGCCTCATTTTTTCTTTGCCCACAGCGCTGGAAAAAACATTTTACACAGATGTATGCAGCCCAGACCTTTACATGGCTTGATTACCACATGGATATTTACAGTAGACACTGTGTCCATGGTTTCACACAGATGGTGTCCCCTTTACAGCACCTTTTGTTTTTTTAGTGAAAGGTGGCACGGTAGAGTGGGTGCACAGAAAAACTTGGACATGGTACTAAGTACCCAACTAGTCACTTTCTATTCTGGGTAACACACAGGACATCATTAACTAGCAATTAATAATTATTAAAACAGCCAGTTGGAAAACATGTGGGGTCTTCAGGGGCAGGTGGAAACATGGAACTGAGTCACCAAGAAGTCAACAAAATTTCCCCTTGTAACTGTGATAACTCAAGAGTCATTCTGGGGAACGTAATGTAACTTGTCATTAAAATCACAGGATGTGCTTTTGGTATGCAATACATGATGAAGTTTCCCCATCAACTACTCTTCTATTTTTTTGCATGCCCTAAATCCCTCCCTCCCATACAAACTCTTCCACACGGACTGGTTGGCAGGGCAGGTATCTCCCCCTGGATCCCTACATTCCTTCATGATACAGAGCTTAGAAACAGGGCTGCAGTCACAGAAAGAGGCTTTTGTAACAGCCTTTATTCACCAGTCAGGATCTATTTTTTATCGTTATGTTATACTTACCATAGATTGATATCTGGGACTAATTGGAAACTATACTGTTTACTGGATCAGATTGATTACTACCCATCCTTTAGTAAAAGGAATCCACAAAGGTTTCTGCTGAATCTCTGGCAAAATGTTGCATTTTTATTATTTGCTTTCAAAGAATGTCTGTCTATTCTTGCCCTTCTTTTTCACTATTTAATTTTTAAATAGTTTCTTTTTCATGTGATTAAAAAAACATAACAAATATGACATCAGACAAATAATTCAAAGCTCGCCAAGGTTCTGTAATACAGCTCCACGTCTCTATTAGAAAGGAATGTATATTTGCTTTTAATAAAGAAAGGCAAGCCAATCCATTATGATCTGAGACCATATCTAAGCCTCTGCTTTCTTCTCTTTTCCCTAGACTCCATTTGAACAATTAGAGTGGTTTATGCTTGTGTGTATGCCAGTGCATATTAAATATGCAAACTGATAAAAAAATAAAACTACCACCATTACCATGTTCAAATCCTCCATTCACTTGCAAATCAATTTATCTGCCTCGAGCTCTGTCCCAGTCTTTAAATAACCCTCCTCAGCAGACTGCTCCACCTCCAGCCAAATAATCCAGAGCAAACCCACTTTGTTAAGAATGTTTAAGTATCAAGAGCTAGGATATTATCTTCTTACCCTACCATAGTAATAAGGGGTTAAATAACAAAAGCAGCATCAGGACAACAGCTCTTCTCCTTGCTTGTACACAACTTACTGCCTTAAACAGTCCAAACACTCTCTGATGGCTTTCCTTGTTACTTCAGTTAATCACAAAACAGAGGTGTTCAGCCAAATCCTGCTTCCCAGCACACTTAGTATGATTATCCTCAGCCTCATTTTTCTTCCCACAGTCTGCATATGATTCACATGAAATGTACTGAATAAATGGGATCGCTTTGTATGTAGCTAAGGACCCCCTAATCATTTACTGCAAAACTGCTTTTGCAACATTACTGCAATCTGTAGCTGTAGTCTAAGAAAAACGGTGTCATTTATCAAAAGTAACTAAGAAGCACTCTTCTTTAAGCCTGTATCATACACCAGAAATAAAGAAAGGGGGGGGGGGGAAGAAAAAAATAAAACACCCAACCAGTATTTCCAAACATGGCTACTTAGCTTTTGGCTCCCAATCTGCAAATCTATTTTCGAAGGTGCAAAAGTGGGCTGTGTGTTACAGCTGTTGAGCCCACACAAGTCTCAGTGCAGTCAATGGGAATCAGTATCTTTGAAAATCAGGGCCCTGAATAATGGGCTCTATTTTTAAATGTTCACTTATATCATACGTGAGTCTTTGACTCGTCAGGCGCCTGTAACAAAGTACATACGATTTCATAAGTATCCTTTGCTTCAATAAAGCCAGCCCAGAAAAAAAGTAGGAGAAAAGGTCCCAAACCTCACAGTGTTGGTCTTTCACCAGTAACAATAGTCTGTAGATGCATCAAAGATGCTGCTACTGTAAAAACCAACCAAAGAAAAAATCCCTAGGTCTTAAGGGAGCATGAAAAAGTTATTTTGAGCTTTGTCACAGATACATGGTCTACAGATCTGAATTATCTCTGAATTTAACAGTACAGACTGCTCCCACTATGGCTCTGGATAAATGCAAATGTTGCCACAGTGGATGGCATTACTGGAAAAAAATATTTCTTAAAACAATTTCTTACACTTATACTGGACAAAAAAACCCAAACAAACAAACAAACCTGTTTCATTTAAAATTCATAGAACATCTGAAAGTGCTAAAAACATTCACTTTTATATTTATAGCCCCTATAAGATATATTTCCATTTTATACTACTGAATTTTTTTTATGACATGGCTGTTAGAGCTAAAACAAACTGGCCTTCTAGAAAGCAAAATCAGTGTGAAACTAAAAGGATATTCCTTAAAGAGGTCAGCAAATTTACAGAAGAAAACAGCTCGTCCAGATTGTGTCACCCTCAGCAGCAAGAACGCAACACTTTAATCAAGCTCTGTTTTGTTTTATTTAAACAATTTTTTTATGTAATTGCTCTGAAACCATATGCATCCTTAAAACGATTCGAGTTAATATCCTTTCTCCCGATTCCAAGGTAACTTTCTGGCTTTAATTATAAGTCAATTAATATTAAGTAATTTGACTGATTAATTTTAATTAAACCTGTTGAAAATTGATTTTCCTTCAGCAAGTAAAGATGAGGCTCTAGTGCGACCGTCAGGAAGAGAGGAACGGGGAAGGGAGAGACAAACCAGGACTTAACACCCAAGCGAGAAAAAAAAAAAAAAAAAAAATCCCTCCATCAGGCATGGCAGCCTCGGAAGAGACGCGGCACGGAGCGGAGGAGGCACTGGCCGGGCGGCTCCGTACCCGGGCCGATGACGAGCGGTGGCCCCGGGCTGCCCGGGGGCACCGGGGCGGGAAAAGTTCGCTCGG
>NW_008582369.1:2172-3235 GCF_000691845.1 Merops nubicus | reverse complement strand
TTCTTCTGCTTCTGCTTCTGCTTCTTATGCTTCTTCTTCTGCTTCTTCTTCTGCTTCTTCTTCTGCTTCTTCTTTTTTTTTCTTTTACTTCTTCTTCTGCGTCTGCTTCTTCAGCTTCCTCTGCTACTTCTGCTTCTTCTTCTTCCTCTTTTTCTTCTGCTTCTGCTTCTTGTGCTTCTTCTTCTTCTGCTTCTTCATCTTCTTTTTCTCCTTCTTCTTCTTGTTCTTTTGCTTCTTCTTCTTCTGCTCCTTCTACTTCTTCTTCTGTTTCTGCTTCTTCAGCTTCTTCTGCTACTTCTGCTTCTTCTTCTGCTTCTGCTTCTGCTTCTTCTGCTTCTGCTGCTTCTGCTTCTTCTGCTTCTGCTGCTTCTGCTTCTTCTGCTTCTGCTGCTTCTGCTTCTTCTGCTTCTGCTGCTTCTGCTTCTTCTGCTTCTGCTGCTTCTGCTTCTTCTGCTTCTGCTGCTTCTGCTTCTTCTGCTTCTGCTGCTTCTGCTTCTTCTGCTTCTGCTGCTTCTGCTTCTTCTGCTTCTGCTGCTTCTGCTTCTTCTGCTTCTGCTGCTTCTGCTTCTTCTGCTTCTGCTGCTTCTGCTTCTTCTGCTTCTGCTGCTTCTGCTTCTTCTGCTTCTGCTGCTTCTGCTTCTTCTGCTTCTGCTGCTTCTGCTTCTTCTGCTTCTGCTGCTTCTGCTTCTTCTGCTTCTGCTGCTTCTGCTTCTTCTGCTTCTGCTGCTTCTGCTTCTTCTGCTTCTGCTGCTTCTGCTTCTTCTGCTTCTGCTGCTTCTGCTTCTTCTGCTTCTGCTGCTTCTGCTTCTTCTGCTTCTGCTGCTTCTGCTTCTTCTTATTCTTCTTCTTCTGCGTCTAATTCTGCTTCTTCTTCTGCTGTTTCTTCTGCTTCTTCTATTACTTCTGCTTCTTCTACTTCTAGTTCTGGTTCTTCTGGTTCGTGTAGTGCTTCTGCCTCTGCTTCTTCTTCTTAATATTCTCCTTCTCCTTCTCCTTCTCCTTCTCCTTCTTCTCCTTCTTCTCCTTCTGCTTCTCCTTCTCCTTCTTCTTCTCCTTCTTCCTC
>NW_008582369.1:0-1275 GCF_000691845.1 Merops nubicus | reverse complement strand
TTCTGCTTCTTTTTTTCTTGTGATTCGTCTTCTTATTCTTCTTCTGATTATTCTGCTTCTGCTTCTTCTTATTCTTCTTATTCTGCGTCTAATTCTGCTTCCTCTTCTTCTGCTTCTTCTGCTTTTGCTTCTGCTTCTACTTCTTCTTCTGCTGCTTCTTCTGCTGATTCTTCTTCTGCTGCTTCTTCTTCTGCTGCTTCTTCTTCTGCTGCTTCTTCTTCTTCTGCTTCTTTAGCTTCCTCTACTACTTCTGCTTCTTCTACTTGTAGTTCTGCTTCTTCTGCTTTGGCTTCTGCTTCTACTTCTTCTTCTTCTTCCTCTGCTTCTGCTTCTCCTTCTGCTTCTTCTTCGTCTGCTTCTTCTTTTTCTCCTTCTTTTTCTTACGCTTCTTCTTCTGCTTCTTTAGCTTCCTCTACTACTTCTGCTTCTTCTACTTGTAGTTCTGCTTCTTCTGCTTCTGATTCTCCTTCTGCTTCTTCTTCGTCTGCTTCTTCTTTTTCTCCTTCTTTTTCTTACGCTTCTTCTTCTGCTTCTTCTTCTTCTGCTTCTTAGGCGTCTTCTCCTGCTTGTTCCGCTGCTTCTTTTTTGTTTCTTCTACTTCTTCTTCTTCTGCTTCTTCTTCTTCTGCTTCTTCTTCTTCTGCTTCTTCTTCTTCTGCTTCTTCTTCTTCTGCTTCTTCTTCTTCTGCTTCTTCTTCTTCTGCTTCTTCTTCTTCTGCTTCTTCTTCTTCTGCTTCTTCTTCTTCTGCTTCTTCTTCTTCTGCTTCTTCTTCTTCTGCTTCTTCTTCTTCTGCTTCTTCTTCTTCTGCTTCTTCTTCTTCTGCTTCTTCTTCTTCTGCTTCTTCTTCTTCTGCTTCTTCTTCTTCTGCTTCTTCTTCTTCTGCTTCTTCTTCTTCTGCTTCTTCTTCTTCTGCTTCTTCTTCTTCTGCTTCTTCTTCTTCTGCTTCTTCTTCTTCTGCTTCTTCTTCTTCTGCTTCTTCTTCTTCTGCTTCTTCTTCTTCTGCTTCTTCTTCTTCTGCTTCTTCTTCTTCTGCTTCTTCTTCTTCTGCTTCTTCTTCTTCTGCTTCTTCTTCTTCTGCTTCTTCTTCTTCTGCTTCTTCTTCTTCTGCTTCTTCTTCTTCTGCTTCTTCTTCTCTTTTTCTTCTTCTGCTTCTGTCTCTGCTTCTTCTTCTTCTGCTTCTGCTTCTGCTTCTGTCTCTGCTTCTTCTGCTTCTGCTTCTGCTTCTGTCTCTGTGTCTTCTTCTTTTGATCTGCTTCTTCTGCTTCTTCTGCTTCT
>NW_008582368.1:8800-19884 GCF_000691845.1 Merops nubicus | reverse complement strand
CTGGGAGTCCTGGCAGACAACAAGTTAGCCATGAGTCGGCAATGCACCCTTGGGGCCAAGAAGACCAATGGTGTCCTGGGGTACATTAAGAAGACTGTGGCCAGCAGGTCCAGGGAGGTTCGCCTCCTCTTCTACTCTGCCCTGGTGAGGTCACATCTGGAGTACCGTGTTCAGTTCTGGACTCCCCAGTTCAAGAGAGACAGGGAACTACTGGAAAGAGTCCAGTGGAGGGCTACAAGAATGATTATGGGACTGGAACATCTCTCTTAGGAGGAAAGGCTGAGAGAGACCTAGGTCTGTTTAGCCTGGAGAAGAGAAGGCTGAGAAGGGATCTTATCCATGTTTATAAATATCTGGAGTGGGTGTCAGGAGGATGAAGCTGGTCCCTTTTCAGTGGTGCTCAGTGATAGAATGAGGAGCAATGGGCACAAACTGGAGCACAGGAAGTTCCATCTCAATATAAGGAGAAACTTCTTTCCTGTGAGGGTGATGGAGCACTGGAATAGGCTGCCCAGAGAGGTAGTGGAGTCCCCTTCTCTGAAGAATTTCAAAACTCTCTTGGACGTGTTTCTGTGTAACCTGACTTAGTTGAACCAGATTTGGCAGGAAGGTTGGACTAGATGATCATCAGAGGTCCCTTTCAACTCCTATCATTCTGTGAATTTGTGATTCTCTGTTACCTAGAATTCGCAAAGTTATCCTTGGATTTGTGTTGAAGAGGAGTTCTTCCAAGCAGAATTGTATTTTTCCTTATGACTTCACAGTCCTACAGAACATAATGAAGCAGGCAAGAATCTGCATGTATTTAATTAAGCCTACCAATCTGTCAGTCCTACAGCATTCACCTTTAATTGTGTTCATTATATAGTTTGATTATGCTTTATACTGCTAGATTTCTAAACTTAGTATGTTCTATAAATAGTGTTGCCCATAGCACAGGTCTCCTGTGCAATATTCAGGTCTCCCTGAAGTACTCAAGTCAGCAGATTTGCAGTTGTCCTGTACCATGAATGAAAAAAAGACATTGAAAACTAACCTTTATAGTGCACACAGTTTTTCTAAGTTTAGAAAAGTATTAAAAAAGTTTGACTGGATATAGCATGATAGTTTTGTCCTATAAGAAATTACCCACATCAAACAAAGGCTGTTAATGATATTTGCAAAGAGCCTTTATGAGTCAGAATGAAAAGTTTGCTCCATGGTGGCTTAATTTGCCAGCCAAGAAGTGCTCTCAAGCTCTGCTAATCAAAAGATTGAAATGCAGCCTTTGAGATCAGGCTGAGCCTATTACTCCAAGGCTGAAAGAATTTAGTTGAGTTGCCAGACCAACTTTAGAATCTTTCTTCCAAAATAGTTAGTTATTACATTTTGCCACTCTGGTAAAGAGAAATCTCAGCACAATGCAAAACAGATTAGAAATGCAAATGCCTCTTAATACTGAAGACAGGTAGGTGTGTCTCTGTCCTGGTTCCGTGTAAAAAGGGGTTCAGGGCAGGACCCACACAGAACAGAACTATGTACTCGCCTCTCCCCCCCCAGAGAGAGAGAGACACTTTGGAAAAGAAATTGAAGTATATTCAACAAGGAACAGAAAACGAAAAAGGGAGGTAAGGAAAATAATATATACAAAGATTAGGGGAAAAATACAAACAATAAAATATACAAAACCCTCAGAAATGGTTCCAGGGTCCCACGGAGTGAAAGGAGAACTTTCCTCTCCGAGCTCTAAGGCAGGAGTGAAATTAGAAACCACTCCCTGCCTCTTATCAGAGTGTGTGTGGGAAGGGGAGGGAATACAATGGTTTCACCCCCACCCAGGGTCCTCCCAGTTGCTGGAAGGTCACGCCCCCATTCCAAGCCTCAAACCACAACAGTCTCTTTCACAGTTCAGGAAAATTACTATGGTTTTTGAGGGCCTTATGGACATCAGAAGCCTACTTCTAAATATACAATAACCCAGTTATTTAAAGGTTAGATGAGAAATCATTGAGACAGTTGGCTTTATGAAGAATATTTTTTTTTAAATGGATGTCTTCTAATGCAATGATTTTATTATCATCTGCTAATACAATTTCTTGTTTTCCCTTGTTTCAAAAGTTAAAAAACATCAGATACCTCTCCTCTTACATGTTTTCTCAGGTAATCACATATAAATGTCCTTCAAAACACTGCTAGTGTATGTGTTAAATTACACTGCATCCTCTTCATAATTCATGACTATCAGTTACAAAGTCTTCTTTTGAATGTTCTTTCTGTCTTCAATACTGCAAAACTTGTCAATTTGGCATTAGCAGTAGTATTAACATATTCTGGAGGGGAATATATGCAAATTCACAGACAGATGCACACCTGTAGCTATGCTGAACAGGTAGAGTCACAGACTGGTTGAGATAGGAAGGGACCTGTGGAGGGCTTCTGGTCCAACCCCCCTGCTCAAGCAGGACCAGGTAGGAACAGTTACCCGGGACCATGTCAAGGTGGCTTTTGAGTATCTCCAAGAATGGAGACTCCACAACCTCTCTGCATAACCTGTGCCACCTTCACAGTAAAAGTGTTTCCTGATGCTCAGAGGGAGCCTCCTGTGTTTCAATTTGCCTCTGGTCTTATCACCAGGCATCACTGAAAAGAGCCTAGCTCCATCTTCTGTGCACCCTACCATAGAGATAAGTTCCTTCTGAATCACCTGCTCTCCAAGCTGAACAGCCTCAGCTTTTCCCTTACAGGAGAGATGCTTCAGTCCCTTAGTGGTCTCCACTGCAGTGGCCATTCGCAGGACTCTTTCCAGTAGGTCCATGTCTCTTTTGTACTGGGAAGCCCAGAACCGGGCACAGTTCTCCTGGTGTGGTCTCACCAGCTCTGAAGGGAGGAGAAATGCACCACTATACAGTACTTCACACTTCATACACCAGTACTTTCTGAAATTTTGGTACTTCCAGGTCTCAGGACCAGTATTTCTAAATATCTTTTTCAATTACTGTACTAGATACAATGACAACAATTATTTTGATAAAACTGACAGTGGAGTGTATTCACCTATTACATGTAACTATGCGTACACACACATCTACATTTCATACAGGAAGGAGATATTCAGAAGACCCCAGTTATGCTGAATTTAGTATCATTTTATGCGGAGTCTCAGCTTGCTGTATGTTACCATAGGGTTTAAGTCTTTGCTGAATAATTCAACACCATACTAGTCACTGTTGGAATTTTCATTTATGCTGCTATTAGGTTCTTGTCTGACAGACAGCTATGGTCCTTGTAACTCTTTTCTTATCTGGAGAAGTAATTTTATTTTCTTACCCAGTGCTCATGCCAACCATGCATATCATTTCCCTTGTCTCTCCCTCTGAAAATACATTTTTCCTGATGTTTACCTCTTGGATTTCTTAATTTTAGAGAACATTCATGCCAATAACTACTTAAATCATCTTCAGGTAGATACATTTTCCAGTAGCTGTTTCCATTTAACCATGTTTCTTGAACTTCAAGGAATGGTCTATTAAAGATCTGTAGGTTTGTTTTTTTTTTTTCCCTGCTGGTTCATAAAATCATGTACATACTTGAGTTTGAATATCTTCTGTTTCACAGTTGCATACCCCAGCAGAGGTCTTTTAGTCATTATTGGATGCAGTTTTAAAAGGGCTGCAAGATTAATATGTATACAAATAAGTAAAATAATATATAGCTTGTTTACAAAGAAAGCTTAGCCCTTTTCACAAACAATCAGCAAAGTGTTGTGCAATTCTCAGAAAGTGATCTGAAAAACAAACAACACTGGGACGTTTTTCTTAGAAGACTACTGTCAGGCACCTATGTCATTTAATAAGTGCCCAGGCAAATGGTGCTGTAATGCACTTAAATGTAACCATCCTCAAATGATGAATCAGGATTCAATAGTCCCCTGCCACCTGCAACCACTTAAGCTGATAGGTGCCTTCAGAATTCCTAAAAATGCTTTGCTGATTTTTGTCACATTTAGATCACTAAGACAAAAAGTTATCAGCAATGTGTCAGTAAATGTAGCAATGAGTATAACTGGAATTGCATGTGTTTCAGATTACATCTGCCAATATTCTATGTTTAAATACATACTGCATCCAACCTGTCTGTGGTGAGCTAATGCAATAAAGAACATTTATTGCTTTATTGATAAGATAAATGCTTGATGGAACATAAAATTTGCAACAAGCAACAAGCTTAATAGCAATTTATTCCTATTGGTTTCAGAGCCATGCAAACATACATAGAACTCATCCTCTTATCAGAAAATTCCCTGTTATCAGAAAGTTTTCTTTAGTTGTTTACTACTTTGCTTTGATTATAGTAATAAAATAACTTAAAAACCCACTCATTTTTAACATTATTATAAATTCTGCTGGGAAATGATCAGGCAGGATCTGAATATTAAGCAGAGAGAGCATACAGAGATTTTATATTACATGGTCCTTTACTTTTAAAAATTAAATACTTTCATAATGGAATAGTACAATGAAGCATTCATCTGAAATACTTAAGATTAAAACCATCACAGTAATTAATACAACGCTTTTTTTTATAAGGAAATACTATAAATAGGACCAATAAGGAGAAACATTTTACTCCTTCATAATAAGAACTGAATTCCCAATCAGGACTTGGAGGGACCCATACTCAATGAATACAGAAAAGGCAAAGCTACCAAACTTCTATTTCCAAAACTGACAATAAAGCAAAAAGCAGTAACTTTGATCCTAAAAGTATGTCATATTGAAAGCTGAGAAAAATGAAGTTATTCCTTTTAATAAATAGATATTAGTAAGAAAATGACATTTGAAAGAAATTTAGAACCAATTCCTGTCCTTCGTATTTTGCTTCACCACTTGAGAAAGAACACATTAACCTGCACAATTACAACCAATTTACCATTGAACACCTAGTTTAAACATAATGTAAAATCTACCTTACACTATGAAATAATACCCCAATACACTGTGCGAGAGATCTGAGTTATTTTATGATGCAGGATTTTATAATAGCTATGATCTTTGCTATAAAAGACTTCTACAATCAGGGAGGAAGTTTACACATGGCATATCAAGTGGGACTTTACACCGGGGAGGAGTCAGGAACCCACAAGCAATCCTGTAATGTGGAGAGAGAGCTATCCTCCTCACAGCCCTCCTCACGTTATATACTGGATTTTCTCTTCTGTCTTTGGCTTGACAGACGATCTGTTCAATATGTATTCTGAAAACACATGCAGAACTGGACCCAGGAAAGCAAGAGGCCAACCCACACCTGATCTGAGATTCCTCTCAGATCCCAGATGTGTTCTGAACAGCCAAGCAGAACCGGTAAATGTATGTTCAGGATAACTACCAGAGGCTTGGGCACCTGAAAGGTTCAACAGAGCTGAGACTTTAAGCATTTCATGATGCTCAGATTCTGCTTTTATCTTCTTACAGTAACATATTATTTTCTTGTAGTTCTATTCTCAACTTCTGGGAGCAGATCTTCTGCCTTGTAGTCCATGAAATATGGGATTCTCCCTGCTTGTATACCACAGTCATAGTGCTAAGCTACCAAGGCAGACATGAGGTCTTGTGAGGTTTTGATCTTGTCCCGGACTGGCAGAAATCATGTTTTCGTTTGTTTAGCTGTAATAGCCATTATGGAAGAATGAGTTAACTACTATTTATTTAGCTTTTGCTAAGATATCATAGAATTAGGTTAGAAAATACCCTTAAGATCATTGAGTCCAACCATTAACTTAACAGTACCAAGTCCACCACAAAACCGTGTCCCCAAGTGCCATGTCTACACATCTTTTAAATACCTCCAGGGATGGTGAATCCCGTGGAGCAGCAACTGTACAATTGTGTGGTCAAATACTCTTATGTATGTCTCATCTATTTCTATAACTAATAGATTACAATAACAAATAGTAACTGTAGAGGGTGAACCACTTTTTATACTAAAATAATATAGCATGGAGGAGTACAAGCATTGTACATTGGACCTTGAAAGTGTGGGCACATGATGACCCTGGAGTCCCCAGCATTATAAACAACTCATCAGCAGTCACCTACTGGTTATTTTAGGAATGCAACCTTGGGAGCTATGCAAAACCAGAATTAGGCTTGCTGAAACTTATGCATATCCAGCATACGTATACCACAACATATACTGCAGGCCCAGCTGTAATGCCACGTGGCAGATTAATGAGGAAAAGGAAGGTGTAGAGTGTGTTGGCAAACACATGAAAATGAGCCCAGGAGGGAGGAGAAAGAAGCCACTAATATCAGCATCATGCTCATCCTACAAAAAGACCTGGGATAATGATACCTTGCTGATTAGACTGTTGAGACTTCAACTAGATTAACAAATTGTTCTTGGCTCTGCCTATGATGTCTACCCTTTTTCCCCTCGTAACAACTTTTTGAGTGTAACAAGTTGGCGGGACTTCAAGCACCTATTCTGTAACTCAGATGCAACAGATTTGGAACAGATTGAGACAGTTTGAGATTTCAAAAGAATGAATGGCTGGAAGATAAATTGGATTAATGCACCACCACAGATTAAAGGAAAGAGAAGTATAGTTGCCATTTTCAAACTCAGAGAAATAACTATTATTACTTATATAAATGTGTTTTAAAGAAATTTTTGTGTCTATACATATCCCTATATTAAAGGGGAAGACATTATTATACAGTGTGGCCAAGTATCAGATACCATTTTCTTCAGGATCTGGAGAAGAGAAAAACATCAGGCCTAATAACAATGTTCAAAACTAAGATATAAATGATGAAGGAGTCTGCGAGAAAGGGAGAGGTGATAATATAATTCGTGTCATTTTGCTGACAGTCAGCCTCACAGCCTGCTCTGTCAATCACCAAGAATAGCAGCACTCACCCAGCAAGGAGAAGTGATTACAGGCAGTGAAAGGTAAGGACACAGTTTCTTCCTTTGCTGAGATTCCTGAGCCCTCAAATGCTGAATGCTTACGTTAGCTTACCACTGCAATTCACATACTTCAAATGCGATGCATAAATATTTCTCGCTGTTAATGAAAAATAAATGGCATTTTCTTTGTAGTTAGCTATTCTGAACACCATAAGGTAAACTATGGTTAAATAATAGATGTCTTTGTTGCTGTCTTTTCTAATCCTGTGAGTGGTTAGGGAGAGCAGTGACTTAAATTTCCAATTATGATGAATCTGTCTTGCCTGTGGAAAACAGATCAAAGCAGGAAAGAAAACACACCAATTCAGTAGCTGCTGTCACAAGCCACATGTAAGATGACAGATGATGTCATCTGGATGACAGTGCTAAAATGCTACAAACACAAAATATGTTTTAAAGGTGTGTACTAACCAAGTGGTCTGCTATTGCCTGAGATTGTGAACATATGGGTGTTGTTAATAGGCATTTCAAAGATAATTAAGGAAAGCCCCACAAGCATTTTCTTGCAATTTTTGCTGTAACAGGACATAAAATAATTCTGTTTTTCCACTGAAAGACTTCAGAAATTACCCAGATCCTTTCAGAATGAACCCTGAGTGATCCCTTCATTTTCAAAGCTCTTATCCATGCAGTTTCTTAAGCCTTTGCTCAACTTTTCTTCCCACACTTTTGGAACTTTGTCGGACTGTTGACAGGATGAAGTACATAGCAGTTCACATAGACATTCCTTGCTTCCCATAAGCTATGTGAAGACAGCAGCATAATTCATGCTTCTTGATACATCCCAAAGTCTGACAGCCTCAAATGTTACAGCAGTTGGGTATAGCTGAAGCTCTGCCATGTTCAGAAAGGAGTAAAAGAGGAAATAGTTCTGAAGAGTTTGCTCCCTTTGAAACATGCTCTACTATTGATGATTTGTCCTGTCATACTTTAAGCCTGTGTGCACCTAAAACATCCTTTTGGATTAATTCAGCATTTCCTGATCCCCAAATACCAGACAGGGAAAAAAAAAAAAAAAAAAAAAAGTATAATCAGAAGTTTGTAATCAAGTGTGATCTATCATTGACACAGTGACGCAAACATTCAAGATAACTAAGCCTCATCCCTGCGACTCATCTAGAAACAAAGGCCAAATGTAAGCAAAATTCGTCTTGGTACAGCTGTCTCACTCCTTTACTAATGATGTGCTGGGACCCTCTGCAGCAACACTTCCCTGTACCTAGATAGTCATGGGACTCTTGTTGGATTGCTAATGACCAAGGATGGATCCTTACAGGAAGTCCTATGAGACTGAAGTCTCATGCTAGATCCAAATATTGCACAAAAACACAGAGCAGCTTGAACGTGACCACTAGGCCTAACACTGACCAATCCAAAGCAGAAAGCTGATGTTTATAATTTCTGAAATCTTTGTCCATCTGTTCTCTAAAGCTATACAATATTTATGTTCTGCACATGTTTAAGCAACAAAGCTAGCTTTGTAGCTGACTCATAATCCCACTCCCTGAAAATACTTCATTGTGTTAGGAAAGTAGTCTTAATAAAAATGGAGGTGGGAACACTTTCCCTTTTAAATTACTGCATCTAACATCTGGAATGTGCCCATCTTTTTTTATGCTCTTCTGTATGACTGAAACCAAGTTCCTAATGAACATCATTTCATGCCTGCAGTGTCCTGACATTGCACTGGTAGAAATATTTGAATTCCCATTTTTGAGATAATTGAAGCTTGGCTTAAATGGGCTCCACAACATTCATTTTGGTCTGAACAAAACAATCATTTTTCTCTTTCTTTCAATTCTGATGCAAAGCTAAAATGCCTTCCAGTGCCAGCTACATTTTGTTTTGAGATTAGTGAAAAATGAAGTAATGCCTTTCAAATGCCTAACAGCTGGTGATGGAAGTCTCATCCAGAAGATTCTAAACACCTGCAGTTCTGCCTTGCCTTAGGTTATTGACCATCTATCCCTGTATTGAAATATTTACCAACCCACTGATGGGCAAAACACATCTTTGCTTTGCCTAGTCATTTGGATTTGAACTCTGTAAACTAATGAATGAAATGGATAAATTGTGTTTCAAATAGCACTTGCTAAGCTCAGCATAAAGGCTAACTGTTCTTCTTCGCTTGTCCACAATGCTGTCTTGTTTAGCTGGCCTGTAAAATAATGCCTGTTGTATTTTCTTTAGCTTCACTCCATGTAATTTGTATTTGCATGGGGGAACAGGAGGAGTGGCTTTGAATAATGCAAGTTCAGAAGACCAAGAGTTCTCCACAGAAGCATTCCCCTGCTCAGCTTTCCAGGGCATTAGCACAGCTCAATATCTGGCAGCTCTGGATCCTAAAATATCCTTCACGCCTCACTGCAGTTCATTTGTTGAGTATACGTGTACGCAGAGACTCAGTTCCAGCATGTATCACTGAAAGTGATTTTAGACTTCATTTCTCAGGGGCTGAATGCCATAGAAACACAGTTAAAAAGCATTTTGAGAACTTATTATTAACAAAGTCCCTTAGCAGGCCAGTCTCAAAGCAGCAAATCCACTTAAATACTCTATTGAATACACTATAGTAGATTTATGGATGTAAATAGCCTTTAGCTTTTATCAGAAATACCAACACAGGCATTAAAAATGGTAGCATTGGGACCTCTAGGTAGATCAAACATGGTATTTTAACTGCAGTGGGGGGAGCAAGGAATAATAGCATGACTGTCACAGAAACTGGGGGGAAATCAAATTTTCACAGGCTGTCTCCAGAGAGACAGTCTTACTGCATCAAGTTGTCAGACCTGCTGACAGAGCTAGACAAGGGGCATTTATTGTGATACAAAAGCAGATTAAAAATTGACTTATTTCTGAAAAAGTGTTTGTTTTTAAGCCTACTTGTTGTTGCCAGACCTTTTGAGCCATAGCCACTTTCCAACCTGCAAAATCTTCCAAGGTTTAACGCATACCTTTTTTATCAAATGTATCAAATGCCCAGACCAGCTGTAGACCATCCTCCTCCTTCACCCAGAAGCATGGTTCAGTAGAAAGAGAAGAAGGTAGCTAACAGACCTCTTCCATCCTAGTGGGAATCCCCTTCAAAGGAGGTAACTCAACACATGAATTTTGAGCAGCATGGTCCCAGGAAGTGAAAAGGTGTCAACTCAGAGAGCAAAGAGAACATTACTGCTTTTTGAGCTCCTCAGGCAGGACCAGCTGAGGAGCCTCTGTGATCTGTGACACAGGAATTTAGCTCACTTCATTAGTCCTGCAGACATTCCCAAACTGTTTACAGGCACAGTCCTTTAATTTTAGGATATTGTTAAGGAGGACCAAACCCAAGGGGTCCCACCGCAGCTCAGCTCTGCCCCCTTGTGCATACTGCTTTACGATATCAGCATGTACGGGCTACCATGTTACACCTTATCAAGCCATTTCCTTCCATATGGAGCTTGCTCACAGTTGGGTAAAACCAAACAACAGTTTTGGTGTCTCCATCCCTCAGCATCACAACAGCATTCAGTTTACAGCACTAGCAGAGAAACAGCCACTGAAGTGGAGGGGGACAGCGCAGGTCTAAGTGGCCAGGAACGTTTCCAGGGGCTGTGGGTAGGTGATGAGCTGCCACACTTTAGTCTCTACCTAAAGGAAGGCACGCTGCCAGCAGACAGCATTTGGCCGTGTAACACAGCGAGGGCTGCCAGAGCCACGTCGGGAGCGCCGTCTCTCACCGCCTGGCAGCGTTCCCTGCCGGCAGGAAGCGCTCACCTTCGGCACCACCCCTGGGCTTCAGGAGGGCAGCCACAGGGCAGCGACGTGCTGTGTGCTGCGCTGATTTCTGGCCCAAGCTGGTCATGCTTGAAGCCAGCTCTGCTTCTGCATTATATCGGCCTGGAAGATGAGCAGCGTGTTGTGGGAAAAGCTTCTGCTTCGACAGCTATGCAGTGAAACTATAAAGCACACATAATTGATGGGGGATGGTGTTGCGAGGCCTGGATATAGAGGGGAAAATCCTTCTAGCTCCACACCTTATGGTTTTAATCCCATACCAGAAGATGAATCTGAATCAAGATCCTGAAGTCCCCTGCTCTTCTGATACTGTTATCTGTTCATAACAATCAGCCTTTTCTCTTGGAAATACGCTGGAG
>NW_008582368.1:0-8769 GCF_000691845.1 Merops nubicus | reverse complement strand
GCGCGAGTACAGCCAGGTTCATCAGCTTTACATAAAGACAATTCCAAAATCCCTCGCAAGCTAGGAAAACAGACACAGCTTTTCTTTGCATCTAAGAATCCACAGGTATCTCTGGAGGGACAGAAGAAAACAGAATTTAAATCTCTCACTGCCCCAGCTGTGAGATAAATTTTCCCTTCTTGCTGCCAGAGAACCCAAACTCAAAATAGTCTGTTCAATCTCATTTCAGGAGGAGGAAAAAAAATTAATAAACTGCAGAACTGAGAACTTTTGCAGGCAGAGAGCAAAAGAAAAAATTACAAGTCTAGCAAATTCCCATCCCACAGCTTGCTGATGGGATTGCTATTGTCTTGGCTTGGTTTCTGAACTGCCCAGTGTTCTGACACCCAGTTCTCTCTGTCTGAAATCCACTGACATTCCCTGAGCAATGCATAATCAAGTCAAACACTGACTGCCCATGCAGGTTTCACACACAGCACTGGAGAGTGCAACACAGAGATGTTCAACCTTATGAAGTCCTCTTGGTTTCAGCAAAGCTTATTTAGTTTGGTCTTAGCAAATGACAGACATCACACGGGTCTCACACTCCATTCTGGTTCATAACTCAGAATACTAGGGAAGATCAGGGGACACCTGGCACACCCACCTGGCACAGCCGAACTGGGTCTGGAAACAGGAGGCAGAGCTGCTGGACCCAAACTTACTCTGATCACGCAGACTTATCAAGTTCTTACCCCTCTCCTGGCATGTGAGATATCAAGTGATAAAAAGAGCACCTCACACAGCAGTAGGAGGAACTGCAGGAATGGGCTGTACTAACAGTACCAGGCTGGCCCAGGTGTCTTGCAACTGCACGTCATTGCATATGGGGCCTCATCCTGCCACGTTTGCAGTGGTGCACCTCCAGTTCTGTCAGACAGCAGATGAGATCAATGGCTGTATCTAGGGGAGAAGATCCTGAATGGAGATACTAAATGTATTCCATTGATGCAGATGGGTGAAATTCAAGTATCATTGCAGGAAGGGTGATGGACAAGAGCTAGATATGAAAGGCTTGCTCTCAGAGTATGAAATTTTCCAGGTAAAGAAAAGGTGATCATAAAGATCTGCAGCACTTCTGCTTTTCCTCAGACAAATCCTTTCAAGGATTATGGGGATTCACTCCCCAACCATATAATCAGTGCTGTTTCTTTGCTGAATTTATTAGCTAATTTTGTTAGCTTCATGGCTGGACCAGCAGAAGTAGACTCAGCTATCTTTGCATAATGTAATATGTAATCAGCCGCTTAGGGAAGATCTACAATGCATCTAGGGCAATTCAGTCCATGAAGTGCATATACTGGCCAGTGTAAAGGTACAGAAGGGCATTGTAAAAAAAAAAAAAAAAAAAAAAGGAAGAGTAGTACTTAAGTCAAAGAACAAAGCTGGATTCAGAAAAATATGCAGTACAGAATCAAGCCAGGGCATGACTTCACCGATACACTCTCTCCCTTACTCTGCCACATGATTCTCTGGCCAAGCAAAAGCCCTTGGTTAGGGATACTCTTACTTCCCCTGTGCCACTGCAGGCAACAGACCACAAGGTAAAGCTAAGCTGGTTTCTATGCCCACACATAAACCCAGTACAATTCTCCAACTCACATAACACTCACCAGCTTTAGTCAGGAGTGACTGCCTTGTCTCCTGTGTCACAATATAGGTAGTGTCAGGAATCTGGAGTTTCACAGTAGGTCACAGCAGAAGGGCATTCCTAGAAAGATGCTGAAGAGGCCTGTGAATCACTGCTAGACTCACTCAGCACGTTCTTGGGGGAGACACAAACAGCGTGAAGCCTGGGACGCCCTCACATGAATTATCATCAGGAACCAGCTGGCAACTGTCCAGTAGTCACTATGCTCAGAGTCACTCCCTCCAGGGACTTCTCATGGGACGCAATTAACTGCTTGTCCATGAGGGGTATTTGCTTGACTAGGCAAAAAGATGCAGCAAAAAGGTGGCTTCTAGTGCCAATGCAGGGGGATGGTACTATCAAACAGAGCTTCAGCACGAAGCACTTACCAGCTCATTGCAGCCACTGACTAGGCGAGTTAGTTCTGACCATTGCTGCAGCAACTAAGACAGACCTGGAGAAAAACGGGAGGCTCACTGATAGCTGGTGATGGGACAAGAGTGCTGATGTGGTGGGCCGTGTTCATCATCAGTGGCTGTGGAGAAAGCAGGGCAGAAGACTCCTGTGACCTGATGTTAATCCTAGCAGTATTTGTCTATTTCTTTAAATAGTTTTTCTTTTAAAAGTTAGATATAAGTTGTTGACAGTGCTGAAGCCATTACAGTGGAAAAAAAATGAGAATTTGTTCTCTGGCCTGGATCAGAACATGGGTCAACCTGAAGGCAAATTTTATGCCTTTGAATGTGAATGAAGTGCAAATTTACCAGAATGGTGTCATCTGAGGGCTCTCAGCATCTCGACACCATGTGTTGAAGAATACTGTTAGTATAGTGTTAAGAGGAAATGTTCCTCTGAATATTAAAAATAAGTTATCAAAAAAATGAGCCAAGAACCCTAAGTTTGTACATTTCAGGCTTCCCTGAAGGCTCTTTATAAGGAAAATATGGTATATGTCATTTAATTAGACTCTGAACTGACTCAAGCACATCTCACATTAGTTAGTGGCACTGAAGCAATTAAGTTTGCCATGACCGCAAAGACAGGGTATGCCCAGATGTTTGCAGGGTCAGTCTTGCAGACACTCCGTTTCAGGCAGTAAGATGTCCAACTGTCTCTACACAAACAAGTTTACTAAAATATTGGGACTACACATGGTCGTTTCAGCTTCTGTACACACCTAAAACCCACCCATGCCCTGAAGCTGGTTTTGCCTCTGGCACACACAAGAAAATAGAGTAACTTGGCAAGTGAGCATGACTGCACTGCAGTGACCAGATGTGATTTAAATGTTCACAATGTCACACAGATCAGCTCTGAAATCACGTCGATTGAAAATGTGGAGATGACCATTAAACTGCTTCTTATAACAAGACAACTTAATCATATTTCCCCTTGGCTCCTTCCTTCTGAAGACAAGGTATTACTCTCAACAACAATCATCAGTAGCCCTGACATTCTGGTCCTCAGCAGTACTTAAATACTGTCATCTTTTGTGAACATGTCACTAAAAAAGCAGAGGAAAGCTTCAGAACAATCATTATCTGTCTTCTGAAAGCTAAAATAGAATTAATCTTTTCCTTTTTTTTTTAAATAAAAAGCAGGACTAAAACAGAAATACTGTCAAGTTTCATTTTAGACATGACACTTTTGCTCAGTGAAGAATAAAAAAATGACAAGTTGTCATTTTTTTATTCTTCACTGGTTTGTTGGTGCTTTTAATCCTCAGATTGAGAAACCTGGTTATCTGTGTAGCTTAGGTAATCAATGATTTCAGACAATAGCTAAGCTCAGTTTAAACCTCCTATGTCTGTCTACAAACACGTCAGCTTTGCAAGCAGCTTGCTTTTCTTCACTTCCCAATTAAACTCTGAAAATGCACTCTAGATCCCACAAGGGCTTTTTAATCATATTTCAATTTTTACATCTCAGAAGGTACTTACAGAGTACACTAAAATCAGAGTTAATTACAATAACTCCTTGCAATCAGGGTCCCACCCATTTTCAGATGCACATCACAATGTCATGAACCTCTCGTGAGAATTAGCACCGGACTAAGCTGCAGGAGTGCAAGGCTCACTCACAGCCAGCGTCACCTGCTGCACTCTTCATGCTCCCAAATGAATTAGCTGTGGCAATTTTAGGGAACTGTGGTTTGCCCTTGCTCTTCTTTTTCCCCCCTACTCCTACATACTTGACCATGCACCTCCTTGTAACTATCAGTATTAGGTCACCACTGATAATTCTAAAACTATTTAAACTTATAAGTTCTGCTGTTTTAATTTCATACAAAGGTAAGCATCTATTTCACAACCACATATTCTTCCTCTGTCATCCTTCTGTATAGGGATGTTTTGATGGTAACAATGAGAAATCCAGTGAAGCAAAATCAATAACATATTCCCATGGACAAGTCTACTCTTTGTTCTTTTTTTTTTTCTTTTTTTTCCCCCCACTCAAAGGGTTCTTGCTAAGAAAACACATTGATTCAAAAACTCTACCCAAAATGTATATTAATAGAGTGGACAAAGAAGGTAGGTGGATAATTCATTATGCTGGTCTATGAGAAAAGCAAATCAATGCTTGTATTCAGTTCAAACAACTAAAACACTCTGTCAGTTCATGCATTATGAGTATGTTAAGACTACAGGTACAGTGCTTGCAGATGAAGCCTGGACTGGAATTAAACTAACTGAAGATGTCTGTGGCCTCACAGAGGATAATTTACACTCTTCTCAAAGGTCCTCAGTGCTGACAAACTTTGTCGAGATCTGATCCTTAAAACAGTCAAAATAAATAAGTCATAGTAACAAAGGGAAATAGACTCAAGTTTCAGACTTCAAGGGTATCCAAAGGTGATCATGGATTGAAGGTCTGATTTGTAACTTGTTTTAAAATGCCTCCCTGCCTAAAAGAAAGGATGGACCCAGCCCTGCCCGCCAACACACAGCCCACTTCCCCAAACGGCAAATGTAACCCTACCAGCAATAGGTTTGCTTTTCTTAGGTTTTGCAGTACTTATCATTAAAGAAACTACATAGACCTACAGGCTTCTATACACTATAGAGAGAAACTCGATGGACTGAGTAGACCCTCTGCCTGAATTTCAATGTAGCCCGGGGAGAATTTCAGCAAAGTCAATCCTGTTCTCCCTGTTGTGGACTGTAGTTGAATCTTTAACAAAACCAGAAAAAAAAGAAAGTATTCTAAAATACTTTAAAAAGGCCAAATTTGTTTCAGCACCTGGGAAAAGAGCGATTGCACTCTCTACAAAAAGTAATCCATTACATGGTATTGGAATGTAAAATGAGTCCTGTAGGAAAGTACAGTCCCGTGGGACAAGGTAATACAGTGTAAAAATACTGAACTATACACAGCTATGCACCTATAGTAGGACTTTCCAGGTCACCTGAATTGTCATTTGAGATAGCTGTACTGGGACAAAGTGAAATGTACTTGTAAGTAATGCATATAGTTCTCAGAAAGCACTAAATCACATTTCTTATGGGTAACTGATGCAGTTCTCTGCCCAATACACAAAGTGTTGTTAAACCACTAGATTTCTCAAATAGCAAGTTCTGCCATGGAAACTGCATGGAATTTAAACCGATGGATTTTTAAAAATGAAGGGCTTTTTTCCCCCTGTAAATGCAAAATGCCACTCAAAAAGCAAATCTGGATGATGACAGGAATCCTCAGTCTTCAGAGAATTCACAGCCTGTTCTGCAACACTACTGCAATCCCTGCTTTTAGTTGTGCTGAAGTGCTAAGCACAAGACAAGTACAAACAAGGCTGAAAGCATGTTCTGAATCAGTCGTAAGGGGTGCTCTAGGGTCTTGAAACTTCCCTGTACCTGGAGTCTTCTCTGAAATAACCTCAGATTTTACAAAACGTGCAAACATAACCAAACTGTCTTTAACAGGGGAATGATGGATACAGCTGATCATCCTGCAGACTGAGTGTGTGGCATTCCCCATAAGCCATGAAATCTGTGTGGAAAACCACATTGCATTTAAGATAAAGGGGCATAAAAAAGATATAACTATACCATACAACAACAACAAAAAAAAATCTATTTTTTAGCCTTGGGGTGAAATAAAAGCAGCTGCCCAACAAGCCTTCCAGTGTAAAGCTGGGTGTGAAAATTCCTGCAGCAAACAGAGATGTCACAGGAAACGTACATAGGAACCCAAAGGTAAGTACCTAAGGTGAAATTTAGCCCTGACGAGTCATTTAGTCCAATGACTAATATCCAGAATACAGCTAAATGGCATAAAAATGTGTTGTGTAAGCCAAGCACAGATTTAGCTGTGCCTCTGCAGCATGGATTCTTGCCACACACCTCTGTGGCCATCACAACCATGGCATTAATGGCTGCATTTACCACAGTATTCCAGTCAAGGGGCAGCATCTTAATTAATTATCTCACGCAAAGCGTAGGATGAGGGAGGATGTCCCACTCCAGCAGCTAACAAGTGCACTCAGAGTGGTGCTGGGTTTTACACACTGCATGGCACCGTTATAGAAATAATTCTCTGGCCCTTGTAGCACCAGCTCTTGAGGGTAGCCAAAGGGTTATAAAAGTAATGAGAGTAATAGATCACAATTATTATCTCATCTAACCTCCCGAATACCTCAGCTGTTCTAATTTTCTTCAGATGTTAGACCAAAGCAAGCCTTTTAGAAAGACCTCTGATTTTTGTTAAGATTTCAAGCAACAGTGAGTAATTGGTCCCTATGTCATCCTTATTGCTGAATAGTACATCTTACTCAAGGCTGAATTTGTTAAACTTCCAGTCAAGGGATCACCTTATATCATAAGACCATAAATTTAAAGACTATAAATCCCTCCACTATCATGCCTTTTCCATATACATGGACCTAGAGAGAGTGATTCAGTTCCTTCTCACCCATTTCTTTGATTAGCTTTGACTGAGGTCCTTAAACCTCACATCAAAGCTGATTTTCCATCGTGAAAGGCAAATAGCAGATCTGGACACAGTATTCCAGTTGGTTGCTCTATGGATGCTAAGTGCACAAGAAATATCGTTCCCCTCCCTGTATCTGCCATTTGTGGTTATATATTCAAGGACTGCATTAGCCCTTTTGGTGACCTCACACAAAGAACTTGCACTGAGCCTGCTACATAAGAATACCCCTCCCCAAAACAATCTCCAGTCCTGGAAGTAACCATCATGTTCCTCGTCACTTCCTTGCAGCAGCATTACAACACATTAGTTTGTAAATGTAACAATTTGATCTAGCTATTCAGATGATTCTTTCCAGTAATTTGAACAGTTTATTACAGAAGCATAGAATAATTTAGGTTGAAAAGCACCTGAAAAATATCGAGTCCAACCTGTTGCTCAAAGCTGGGGCTAGCTTCACAGTGGCTACTCATTCTTTTTGACCACTAACTTGAGCTATTAGAATTCACCATTTCTCCTAAGAGTTGGCAAAGCAAGAGCTACACAGCACAGCTCCCTGCCTCGTTCCACCTCCTTTCTCCAGTTGCTGAATTCAGCTGGACGACAACCGCAATTTTTTGAGTTCCACCACTTAAAGTATTTCTCAGCTAGGTCTTCAACGTGCTCAAGCATTAACGCAGCTACGCTGATTAGGAAATGTTTAATTTCAGCAAATGCAGCTTTTTATCTTTCTTGAGTGCCACTAATTTTCCTATTCAACTCTCTCGTCCAAGTGGCAATTGGCCCCTGTGGCAGAGCGCACAAAATCTGACCAGCAGTAGACAAAAAAGGGTAAACTTAGATAAGCTTATTGCCCTCTCCACGCACCCTGCTCAAGCCCAAACACTGCTTTTTCTGAAGTTACATGTTGCTAAAAAGTTACACATTTGGCGTGAACACTACATACTTATTGATAGAACAGTTACTGTTATAACTGTGTTTTGCCTTAAAATGCCTGTTTGCAAGATGGCAGTTTAAAAGAGCAAGTCTGAGGGTTATGAAGTCCTATACGGAATGCAACTTGGTTGGCTAATTAATTTGGCGCCTTCCTTTTAGTATTATTTAAAAACACTTGTGTATCTGTAACAGGTTTTTTTCAAGTGTCATAACAGTTTGAGAGTTGTCACATTAGGTTGTTATAGCTCCAAATGTGTACTTCTCTGTTCAGGACTATGAATCCAACGTAAAAGTAATGTGACTACTTAAGAGGAGCTTATGTCAATCCAGCTGTTATGCAAGTACATAAAATCTGCATAATAAAAATCCCTATGTTAATTTTGATTTTAAAAACTGACTGCTTGCCAGGAACTGATTTCTCAACTGTGATATCTTAGCCAATTGAAGCTTTTTCTTGTCAAGATACCCAAATGGACTACTGCTTATCGTTTATTAATTAAGGAAGTTTGTGCTTAATTCAGTTTATCAGAAGAAAGGAGTGGTTCATATGTTATTTAAATTTCTCTAATTTTAAAACAACTGAATGTATTTTTAATCTGCTCTGAAAACTTTTAATGGCAAAATTTCCACAGCTTCCCTAATTACCTGTACTAGTGCTTAAACACCGTTGCAGTTGAAAGCTTTTACTGGTATGCAACCTTGAGCTGCCGTACTTTCAAGTCAGTGGTTTGTCAGATCCCAGTGGACGAGGAGAAGGGTACTACCTTCACCTTAGGAGTGATGCTCCTTGGGCAAAGCCAAGACTGCAGGTACTACACAGGGCAACGAAGAGGACACCATTCTTCACCGAGTCATTGCTCAACACTGTTGTCCACCGTAGGGAAGGCAGCAGAAACCCTGTGGGACTCTGCCACACTTTTCTGGGATGCCAGTGGACTGGGTTCTTTGACTTCACGTGAACGATGAGTGTAGACAACCAGAGGGCTGCTTCAAACCTTGCAGAGCTACAGTATGAAATTCCACCTTCATGGATGGTCTTCTGCGAAGGCCTCCAAACTCACACAGCCGCAGTTGATCTGCAAGAGGAGGACACCACACGTTTGTGACGAACCCCTCACTCTGCAGCTGTGAGGAGTCAACCCTCGCTGCGGAGCCGCGCCGCGTGTGCCGTACGAGAGGACGCGGAGTTGCTGGAGCACGGCCGGGGTTCCTGAGGCGACAGCCGGACCGATGGTCCG
>NW_008582367.1:967-1329 GCF_000691845.1 Merops nubicus | reverse complement strand
TGGCGGGCTCTGGCAGGAAGGGAAGAAATTTTGGGGGGCTGTGGGCAGGAGGAGGGGAGCAAAGGGTGGGAAGCAGGAGGCTCTGACCTTCCCAGCAGCTCCCAGTTTGGCCTTGAGCCTCCTGGCGTAGAGCTGGGCGGGGGGCTGGGGGGCTGTGCTGCTTGGCACCGTGCCCGCCGGCTGCCGGTTCAGGTGGGAGCCCCAGGAGCCAGAGTCGGGCACCTCCCGTGGCCACGGGGCAAAGAAACTCTTACAGCCCCCAAAAGTGCCCAGTCCAGGCTCTTACAGCTCCAAAAATGCCCAACCCGAACTCTGACAGCCCCAAAAGTGCCCAATCCAAAGTGTTTCAGCCCCAAAAAGGC
>NW_008582367.1:0-505 GCF_000691845.1 Merops nubicus | reverse complement strand
ACTCTTACAGCCCCAAAAGCACCAAATCCAAATTGTTACCCCAAAACCTGTTGAATTTGAACCTTTATACCCCAAAAACCTGTTAAATCCCAACTTTTACATCCCCAAACCTGTTAAACCCCAATTTTTAGATCCTGAAACGTGTCAAATCCCAACTTCTACATCCCTAGACATGTTCAATCCCAAATTTTCCATCCCCAAACCTGTTAAATCCCAACTTTTAGATCCCAAAACCTGTTAAAATCTGAACCTTTCCACCCCAAACCTCATAAATCCTCCCCTTAAACCCCCAAACCTGTTAAATCCCAACTTTTAGATTCCCAAAACCTGATAAATCCCAACTTTTCCACCCCAAAACCTCTTCAACCCCAACTTTTAGGACCCAAAACCTCTTCCACCCCAACTTTTCCACCCCAAAACCTCTTCCACCCCAACTTTTAGGACCCAAAACTTCTTCAACCCCAACTTTTAGGTTCCCAAACCTGATAAATCCCAACTTTTCCAC
>NW_008582366.1:4711-5059 GCF_000691845.1 Merops nubicus | reverse complement strand
CTGGTCCCTGTTCCCACGAGCAGCAGGGTGGTACAGACACTGCCACCTCCCCCTTCCCTCGGGGGCCGTCCTGCTCGGCTGCAGTAAGCGAAGGCGAGGGGCTGAAGTGGAGTTTGTTTGTTTGGGTTTTTGTGTCTCTCCAGTAAGCGGAGGGGAGTGTACAGCTCAATTCCTGGGTTTAACATTCTCGTGGCACGATTCAAAACTAACTTGCTGTGCTGTCACCTGAAGTCTTCAATAAATACTGCAAAATCAGTATTTGGGTGCTCATTACTGTAACCCAGGGTGCCAGGCCAGCTGCAGAGGCAGGCTGTGCCTCCTCCGTTGGCATGGCTGAGGCGCAGCCCC
>NW_008582366.1:3636-4696 GCF_000691845.1 Merops nubicus | reverse complement strand
TGTGGCTGGGAAAGGAGCGGGGGGGGGGGTGAGCTGCTTGTCCCTCAAGCAGAGCCCCCAGCGTCAGTGCCTTCAGCCCTGCCCGAGCGATGAGAGAGCACGCCAGGGCAAAGGTGCCCCTTAATTTCACATTTTGCAGCAGCCAAGAAACAGCTTCATCAGGTGATGCCTCGCCTGGTACCACGGGTGCCAAAAGCTCTCGCTCCAAGCTGCTGCTGTAAGGTTTTTGGGGAGAGGCCGGGGTGTCCCTCAGAGATTTTGGATGCCAGGCATCCTTCAGGGAAGCCGACGGGACTCTCTGTGCTCCTCGGGGGTTTTGTTCTCTCGTGTCAGCGCCTGGCAGAGGGGAGTGAGCAGGCCCAGAGCTGCTGTCACCAGCGTGTGCCAGGGCAGGCCCTGCGTGGTGAGCCTCGCCCGAGGAGCAGGCTGGCCTGTGAGGAGTAGCAGGAGTGCATGAATTGTTTAAGAGGAAGTCAGTCCATTGAGTGTGAGCAGGGACTTATATAATACATCCTAAAAAAAAAAAAGGAAAGATTTCTGCTGGCAGGAGGATCCATTGGGAGAGAAACTTGCTCATCCATAAACAAGAAAATTTCCCGGCCTCCTCTGGTGCTTTATGATTTTTTCTTTTTCCAGGACAAGGTAGAAAGCTCTTGGTCCTTACCCTGAGACAGAGAAAGGGAAGTCATGGCAGGGAGAGCAGACAGCAGTGCCTGCATGGCCACGCACAGCAGTCCAAACAGCTCCTCGTCCCCTGGCCCTGGAGGGTCTGCCCGTCGCTGGGGGAGCAGAGCCCAGACCCCCCGGGCGTGTTCCCCTCCCTCCTGACGGAACTGGTGCCCAAGCCCACGCCTGAGCAGCCACTTACCCGGTCCAGGGGCTGGGAGGCAGCACAAACACTGCTGGGACTCTGGAGGAGATTTAGGGGTGGGAAAAAACCAACCTCCTGGCCCCTGAGGGACTTGTACAAATCCCTGACTGGGAGCTGGGGACGTTTCAAGTGTCGGTGGCTGTGCTGGCCTCGGGAAAGGGCCCTGGCCTGGGGCAGTGCTGGCCCCCT
>NW_008582366.1:1758-3591 GCF_000691845.1 Merops nubicus | reverse complement strand
GTGGGTGAGGGGCGGGGGGCCATTGGTCTTATGCAACAGTGAAAAAAAAAAAAAAGAATTGGGCAGTGCAGAGAGAAGAGCCCCAGGGAGGCTGGAGGTGGCTGAGTTACTCTCCTGAATGGTGCCTCGCACTGACAGAGCCTGCAGATTTATTTCATTTAGAAAGAAGAAAAGGATGCTGGGGCTCTTTGCCAGTGAAAATCACTTACGTTCTCTGCTTCGTGGTTTCTGGGCAGCTCTGGAGCTGGTGGTGAGAAGCATCTGAGAGGGAGAAACCCTGAAGCCTCTTGCCACTGCCCCAGGGAAGGACGAAGCTGCCCCAGGGCACCCAAGGGACCCGGCTCAGGGTCCCCGAGCCACCCGGCATGCCTGGCTCCCTGCCTGGCCTGTGAGCCAGCTCCAGCACACACCATGCACCAGGCCCTGCGTTTGGTTTTTAAGGGAAAAACAATCATTTATTTGCTTTGTTTTAATCTCATAACAATGAGTAATTCCTTCCTACTGCTCTGTAGTGGCCTAGAAAAGGCCAGCATCATCTCCACTGTAGCAAGGCGGCTTCTCCCAGGGCATAAAATTTTAATTAGGAACAATCATGCAGCCTTGAAATGGGGATTGCGAGCTGCGTGAAAAAAAAAGTCAAGCCATCAATAAAATATTCAATGGCAGAAATGTGTTATTGACAGAGCCTGGGGAGCAGAGGGGAGCAGGGAGCCAGGGCAGGGATCGGGCCCCGCTTAAATAACGCGCGGGGACGTCGCACAGAATATGGGTCACCCCGCTGGGGAGGGTCCTCAGGTAATAAAGGAGTTTGATTAACGCCTCTCCCCCCGCTGCCGTGTTAATCAAACTCCTTTATCACCTAGGGAAACACCGCTGCCTTTGCAGCAGTCTGGAGGACACAAAATAAACCAAAACAAGCCCTGGGAGATGCCATCGCCTCGTGCTCTGTCCCCCATCCCAGCCGAGGGGCAGCTGCTGAAGGGCCACAAGCTGATGTGAGAGGTGTTTGTTTTGTTAACCCTCATTCTTTTTCCCCCCTCAAAAAAAAATTGGGGTGGGTTTGGCCTGTCAGATCATGGCTGAACAGAAACAACCCCCAAATAACAGATAAACAAAAATGCAGGGAAAAAAATCCAACATCAGATTACAATGAACTTTCTGCCCCGTTTTTCCAGCACGGGTGCTGCAGGAGATGATGTCTTTCTCTTCATTCCCATTTATTTTGCCCCAGATGTAGCCCCCAGTTTTTAACCTAGAGGTCAGTGTTTCAGGGTGTGTGGAAGACTTCATGTAACACCCCAAACTCTGGCCAAGCCCACGGAAAGCAGGTTTTCTGAACTCACTTTTCAGGTGTTTTTTTCTCCCAAGCAGCCTTGAAATGCTCTCTACAAACTCTGTCACCCTTCACTTCTCTTCTTAGCAGGGCAGAGTCCAAAAAATGAGCGTAAGGAGCTCAACAGGCAAGCAGGGGAGAAACTCCTTGACATGGTGACACCTTGAAAATCAGCTCTGTGAGGGGCACGTCCCCAGGGACCAGCCCAGCCCAGCCTCAGGGCAGATGCTGATGGTGAGCAAGAGCCGATGGTCTCGCTTGCAGTTATCCAGGTGCACACAGAAGGGCTTGAAGGCCAAGGGCTTTCCCCTCTACAGAGAATCCCAGCATGGTGGTGGGTGGAAGGGACCTCTGGAGATCACCTCGTCCAACCCCCCTGCTCCAGCAGCTCACCCCCAGCAGGGTGCCCAGGGTCACATCAGGCAGGTTTGGAATCTCTCCAGAGAAGGAGACTCCACAGCCTCTCTGGGCAGCCTGGGCCAGGAGAGTTTTTCCTCAGG
>NW_008582366.1:0-1733 GCF_000691845.1 Merops nubicus | reverse complement strand
CTTCGGCCTAGCCCGGGGCACCACTGACAAGAGTCTGGCCCCAGCCTCTTGCCCCCCATGGGCCCTTTAGCTCTTGCTCAGCACTGACAAGAACCCCTCTCAGCCTTCTCTTCTCCAGCTCAACACCCCCAGGGTTATCAGCCTTTCCTCATGAGAGACATGTTCCAGTCCACCAATCATCCCTGTGGCCTCCACTGGTCTCTGTCCAGTAGCTCCTTGACTCTCTTGAACTGGGGTGCCCAACACTGGAGGCAGTACTGCAGAAATGGCCTCACCAGGACAGAGCAGGGGGGCAGAACCTCCCTCAACCTGCTGCCCACACTCTTCTTCATACACCCCAGGAGACCACTGGCCTTCTTGGCCACGAGGACACGTTGCTGGCTCACGGGCAACTGCTTATCCACTGGCACTCCCAGGTCCTTCTACCTGGAGCTGCTTCCCAGCAGGGACCCCCTCCCGGAGCGGCGTCCCAGCAGGTCCCCCCTCCCCTGTCCTGGTGCAGGGGGTTGTTCCTTCCCAGCTGCAGGACCCTCCACTTGCCCCTGCTGAGGTTCCTCCCAACTCTCCTACCTGCTCCCACCGGCAGCCGAGCATCATCCCCTTCACCTCCCGTCCTGAGACGCTCCGAGCTGCTGCTGTGCATGACTCAGGGGCTGCCAGGTCTCAGCCCAGAGCTGGGCGCCTCTCCCCAGAGATTCACAAAGGGAATAAAGAGTAAGGGAAGAGCAGTGTCTGTGCAGGAGGTGTTCAGGCACGAGACACTGACCACTCGAGTTGGGCAGACGGAAAGAGACGGCTCAGAAACAACAGGGGTGGCCACGGGGCACACAGGCTGCTCGGACCAGGAGCTGGTGGGGCCAGCTCACCCGGGGCCACAGCAGCACATGCACACTCTGCTCTACGTTGCCCAGAGTGTTATTGGGAAGCAGGCACGCAGGGTTACATTCTTTCAGGGCAGCGGACGCTCGGCCCCGCTCGCAGGTCTGGCACCCGGCGCGCTGAGAAGGGGCTCGGGGAGCTCCCAGACACACCCCACCCCCCCAAACCGCTTTGGTTTCGCAAACACAACACGAGGCGACCCCCTGGGACAGATGGACGAGACCCCAGAGCAACTACTGGCCATCAAGTGTGAAAAAGAATCAGTGAAATGTCACCAAGAGCGTGTCCGTCCTGCTCCCCGCCCGCGCCGCCACCAGGGAAGGGCTCGTGCTGCCTTTGACTTTAAAAACAAGTTGAAGAATGAAGTGGATTTAAGAACAAGCCGCGTGCTCCCTGCTCCCTTGAAGCCTCGTCCGTGGCAGTGGGAAAACGTGGCTTCTACTCCAGGTTTCTTCTAATAACCAAAAAAGAGAGGGGCAGAAAGCTGCCCAGAGCTGCTCTCGTGCCTCCCCCTCAGAGCCGGGAACTTGCTCCATCCGGGCGAGTCTCCAGCACAGCTCCACTCGCCCTGACAGAGGAGCGAGGATTTCTCTAAGCAGTGAGGACCCCTCCGAGCAGTGAGGACCTCTCCTAGCAGTGAGGACCCCTCCGAGCACGGGCTGGGATTTCGGGGGAGGCCAGCGCCGCCGTCCTCTGCTGGATCTATAAGCACTTTACAAAAATAGAAGAAGAGGGTCGTGTCCATCCGCAGGGCCGAGGGTGCTCTGTGTCGTTGGGTGCTGGCTTCATTTTACAGTCTGTAAAAATACTCTGGCCGTCCACATCCATCCACGATAGAAAGTGGTAAAAATTAA
>NW_008582365.1:13175-18338 GCF_000691845.1 Merops nubicus | reverse complement strand
GAGGGCTGGAGCAGCTCTGCTGTGAGGACAGGCTGAGGGAGTTGGGGCTGTTCAGCCTGGAGAAGAGGAGGCTCTGGGGGCACCTTATAGTGACCTTCCAGTACCTGAGAGAGGCCTGCAGGAAAGCAGGGGAGGGACTATTCCCAAGGGTTTGGAGTGACAGGACGAGGGGTGATGGCTTTAAGCTAGAAAAGGGCAGATTTGGGTTAGATGTTAGGAAAAAGCTCTTTAATAGGAGGGTGATAGTGGAGACCCCATCCCTGGGGACATTCAAGGTCAGGCTGGATGAGGCTCTGAGCAGCTTGACCTAGTTGGAGATGTCCCTGCTTACAGCAGGGGGGTTGGACTAGATGCCCTTTGGAGGTCCCTTCCAGCCCAACCAGTCTGTGGCTCTGTGACTGGCCCTGGAGGAGCAGCACTGATTGGAGCCACCTCAGCTCTCAGACAGATGCTGATTGAAGAGCCCTCTTCTCTTTGGCTGTCTGCCCTCTCCTGTCTGAAGAGCCCGTGTCTGAGAAGCAGAGGGATGGGTGGAGGAGGAATGGGGGGGGGTGGAGGAGTCAACACACGGCACCTCTTGGTGGTGATCAGTGTAACACATCCCAAATTTGGGAGATTTGGGAGAATTTTGCTGCTCTGAGGCAGGACTTCTCCCTGTGGACCGCAGCCGTCCCGCTGCCACCCTCCTCCCACGCCACCAGAAGCCTCCTTCAGGCAGCAGCTTTTGGGAGGGACACTGGTGCATCTCAGAGGGTTCAACCACCAGCTGCAGGGGGGGATGGGAGGCTTGGCAAGCTGCCTGCCGGCGAGACAGGAGTTCAAGTCCTTGAGTTTAACAAAGGGAATGTGAAGAGGTGGCTCCATCAGTCTATAAATTCCTCTGTGGAGAGAGTTCTAATAAAGGGTTCTTTATTATCTGCCAGACAAAGCCAGGACGGGGAGGGAGAGGGTCACGCCAGGGAGAAGCTAAATGCATTCAAATGAAAGAGCCTGCTGGGGACCACGGATGGTCCCTGGGCCCCTGAAGCCTTTAACTGAAGGTCAGACATCCTTTTCCAAGAGATGTGCTCCCAGAGCAGCTCCCCACCCCTGCAGCACTCTCTGGGCTGGCTCAGGGGCAAGACCTTGCAGATGGTAGCAAAGGTTTTAGAAGTAAAGGCCCCAAACTGCTGCGTTTGAGCCTGTTGGTGGCTGAGTTCACCCTTAGCAAGCTGGACCTGCACCTCTTTCTCTCTTCGTTAGACATCCACAAGCCTTTGTCTTCCCAAGGAACTCACAACAAGAGCTTGGACAGGTCCTTGTACCAGAATCACACCCAGTTATTTCTCTGTTTGATGCCTTTGGCTTTCAGCCTTGGAAGAGTGGTTTAAAAGATAAAAGTCCATATTTCACTCCCTTATCACACTGACAGGAGCCTGATCTCCAGGACTGGCCAGGAACAAAGAGTTACCACTGGGCACAAAGTGTTCTTCTGTCAAGGAGCTGACGTGTCAGTTGATCAGAGGCAACTCACGTTGCGTTGACTCCGGGTGTTTTACCCATCAGCTGCAAAGCCAAATTCATGCTGGAAGAAAGGGAACATTACACGAGGTCCTGGGGGTGGCCAAGGACCCCTCTGCTCTTCTCTACACGAATACAAGTGCTACTAAACAGCTCAGCTTTCCGGGGTGGTTGAGTTCGGTGCCACCTCGATGGCAGGAGGTCACCAGGGGCTGCTGCTGGGCTGGGCCTGAAGGCTGGTGCTGCTGCAAGAGGTTCCAGGGATGGGATAAGGAATGGACATCACCCCTCAGCTCCCATCCCAGCTGTAACCAGGGTTTGAAGGTGCCATGAGACCTCCAGAAGGAGAGCTGCCAGCCAGTGGTGACACAGGACCTACAGGGCTTAGGTATGGCCCTTGAAATGTCAACTTGTGAGCTGGCCAAAGGAAAAACCACCTTCAGCAGCTACCTTAAAAGCTCAGCCTGAGCACTGGAAGTATTCTGGGTCCTCTCCACCCTCCTCCCATCTATCCAGATCAGGTTTTCACATGCTTTTCTCCTGCTCGAATGCCCAGTCCACCCATGGGTGCTGGGAGGGGAAGGAGCTGGTTCCTCTGGGTTCTCCTGAGCAGGCAGCAGAGATCCATGTCCTGCTGCTCCCCTGCTTGTGCCCCTGGGTGACAAATCTTCCATCACCTCTCTCGGTGCCACCACACTCGTAGGAGCTGCAAAGCCCAGGTCTGGGAGAAAAGTCCCATCCTTGGGCTTAAAAAGCTCTTGGTGCTGCTTCCCTGCTCTCATCCAGCACTGTGCTGTGTCTCACAGCCATCCACAGTCACAGAACCCCCTTGTGCAGCAAAGTCGTGGTATTTGGCTCTTCCAGATGTCAAAAACCAAGTGAAGCTCCAATTCTGCAGGCTGTGAAGTGTGTTTTGTTTCACAGTTGTTGGGGGGGGGAGGAGGAAAACAACAAAACAAAACAAACAAAAATCCCACTTCTGCCTCCTGATGTTCCTGATGCTCTCCCCCTCACCCTGATGCTCTTTCCCAGTCCTGATCCTCTTACCTGCCTCCTGATGCTCTTCTCCACCTCCTGATGCTCCCACACCCCCTTTCCTGGCATCCCCGTGATCAGTTAGGTACATCTTAGAGCTCTGAATCAAGTGTGGTGGGAGAAGCTTCATGAGAAGGTGCATCTTAGACACTTTGGTGGTGTGGTCACCAGAGAGGAGCTCTTCAACACCTTCTGGAAGCTATTCAACATCTGGGAGCTGGGCATTTTTCCATGCTTACCCCTGTTCTGCACCCCCAGAGCAACACCCAAGCAGCAAACCCCCCCCAAAATCACAAGATTGCCTTCAACAATCACGAGAGTTTCCTCTAAGAAATAAAATTAAATAAATCCAACTTGGGTGTTGTCTTCTCTTCCTGTTCCTCCCACCTCCCAGGCGAGAAAGGTGACATCCACTTCACAGTTTCAAATGCTCAGGAAGAAGCCTGGAAACGTGCAAAGAAAACTGAGATTCTCACACAAATCCTCTGCTCCCACCCACCCGCGTGGCGAGGAGCTGGTGAGACTCTGGGTAGGCTCTCCAGGGTTGGCAGCATGGTCCCACCACTGGAAAAACCCACGGCATGGCACGCTGGAGGATGTCCCTCCACCCAACAACCAGCCCTTCTGGCTCTCCCCTAGCAGGCAGATTTGGGAGGCACAGATGTGCTGTGCCTGGATGGAGGCATGGAGGGAGCCCAGAGAGGTGGTGGAGGCCCCATCCCTGGGGACATTCAAGGTTGATGAGGCTCTGAGCAGCTTCATCTAGTTGGAGATGTCCCTGGTTATAGCAGGGGGGTTGGCCTAGATGATCTTTGGAGGTCCCTTCCAACCCAACCCTTCTAGGATTCCATGAAGGAGCCAGGAACTGTAGCTGTGCTATTTTCTTTTTAAGGATGCAATAGAAAATCATGACTTTGACCCCATCTCCAGAGGAGATGCCTTAGGAGAGCTCGTTGTCAGCCCATTTGTCTGCTCATTCATCACCTCTGGCAGCTCTCACATCCAAGTGCCAGTTCCTTTAAGGATGCAATAGAAAATCATGACTTTGACCCCATCTCCAGAGGAGATGCCTTAGGAGAGCTCATTGTCAGCTCATTCATCACCCCTGGCAGCTCTCACATCCAAGAGCCAGTTCCAAGAACATTTGGCAGTGGGTTCTCAGCAATAATTCAGGTCCTGCGTGTTACCTGAGCACCAGCAGAAGTGGGAGGAACCAAGTGGTGGCTCTGCTGGGATGAGAACAGGCACAGCCCCAGCAGTGGGGAGGAGGAGGGACCTCTGATGCACAGGGCTCTGAGCTGCTCCCAGCATCCGCTGCCTCCTCCTGGAAGTGCCCTAGGAGGTGTGGGATGCAGATGCACTGCTGGAGGCAAAGGGGGCTGGGGTGGGGATAAAGGGCATGAAGCCCTCAGAAATCAGGTTTCTTTCATGCCAATGCTCAAGGAGCAATTATTTTCTACCAGAGATTTTAGGAGCCAGGGAGAGCAGCTCTCTACAACTCCACACAGCTGGGGGTGGGAGTTTTGGAGCCTTGCTACACTGGCAGCTCATCACACCTTCTTCTCCACCAATCATCTTTAACTGGCTCATGTAGCCACAGGAAAACAAAGTGACCTTCAAGTGCATCCACTGCAGCCCTCCCCTCTATGTGTGTTGGCACTGGTGTCATTCCTGGGTCCAGAGACCAAGTGGCAGCTCCACCACTTCTTCAGCAGCAGGAGAGGCCTTCACATTTCAGAAAAAAATTATAGTATATTATCATTAAATATATATATCGAATTAAATATTAAATGATAATATCTAGGGGGAAAAAAATCTTTAATATAAGAGTGATGGATCACTGGAATGGGCTGCCCAGAGAGGTGGTGGAGGCTCCATTCCTGGAATCAGATTTAGAATGTATATTAGAAAAGCAACCTGACTGAGGTAGAGATGTCCCTGTTTGTGTAGGGAGGTTGGACCAGATGACCATCAGAGGTCCCTTCCAGACTAAAACATTCTATTATTATATTCTCAAGAAACCAACACAATAAATTAGCTGAGAGCTTGAAGATGTCCCTTGAAAAGGGCAGTGGAGAAGGTGGGATGGAAGGAGACCACACTGCCAACCCAAAGCCCTGCTGCCTGTTGGGATTAACAGTCTCTTTCTCAGGAGAAAAAGATAATGAAAGATGCAGAAAAGGAGTGAGGATTATTGGGGGGTTCAGAAAAAAAAACACGAACCATCCAAACCCGAGCTGCTGAGCAAGCCCAGAAGACAGCCCTGCTGATGAGCCAGAAGAGCCACCAAGCCAAAAGGGCAGCTCTGAGCACTCGAGACATTGTCTGCTGCAAATCCTGTCCCTGAAAAACAATTTTCCTGATTATTTATTAATATTTGCTGCAGCATAAAAAGCCTCCGCTGGGAAGGTCCGTGGGCAGCAGGCTCCTGCTGCCTGGACCCAGGAAAACTTTTCCTGGGTAAGTTCTCAGTTTGAAGAACGTGATTTAGAATCATAGAATCATAGAATCCTTGAGGTTGGAAGGGACCTTCAAGATCATCAAGTCCAACCATTGAGCCATGAGGGCTCTGAAGTCCTCTGTTAAAACAGATCAGAATCTGTCATGGTTGGAAGGGACCACAAGGAT
>NW_008582365.1:1905-12929 GCF_000691845.1 Merops nubicus | reverse complement strand
GCCCCCCTAAGATACTGGAAGGCCACAATAAGGTCCCCTCGGAGCCTTCTCCTCTCCAGACTGAACAGCCCCAACTCTCTCAGTCTGTCCTCACAGCAGAGCTGCTCCAGCCCTCGGATCATTCTCGTGGCCCTTCTCTGGACACGCTCCAGCAGCTCCACTGGGTGACCCTTGTGGTCCCTTCCAGCCCTGACAGATTCTGATCTGTTTTAGCAGAGGACTTTGGAGCCCTGGTGGTTCGGTGGTTGGACTTGATGATCTTGGAGGTCCCTTCCAACCTAAATGATTCTATGATTCTATGATCCCTCTTGTAATGGGGGCTCCAGAACTGGATGCAGTGCTCCAGGTGGGGTCTCACCAGAGCAGCGTAGAGGGGGAGAATCACCTCCCTTAGAAATAGTTTCTGGCTTTGCTTCTTCCTGAATGGATTCCATCAGCACAATTTTTATGGAAGCATCTCTCCTGTTGGGTATCTCGTGGAAGTGCAGGGATTGCAGCCAGCTGAAGGCTGGGCAGTCACACGGCCCTGGAGGACACACAGGTATGGAAATACGGAAATTTAGATCGTGTCCAAGCTCTGTAGGGACCACCTGACAACGCAGCAAAGTGTTGGGGGGTTTTTCTCATGCATTAAAAATAATTTTTAAAAAGCTCAAAAGGAAGATGGAGCTTTGGGTGATGTTAAAACTCAAGCTGCTTACATCTTCTGGGCCTGCTTGAGGTGGTCCCACCCTGCACTACCAGTAGACATTAACAATCTGAGGTGTTGTGTCTCCTGCCTCCCTCCTGGAGACCTTGTCCCCTTTGCCCTTAGCCACTGGCTGATCCAGCTGCAGTGGGTGTGAGCTGGCCAAGCAGGAGGACTCAAAAATTGCTTGACATGATGGCTCAAATAGGTGTAGACTTCACAAGATGCACTCTCTGAAACACACTTTGAAAGCATCTGGGGAGCTTAAAATCCCTCACAAAGCTCCCTTCTCCACCACAGGAGGAAATGTTGGTTGCTGTGGCTGCTGCTCCCTGAAGTTTTGTATGAGTTGCATCTGCTAGACCAAGTCTGGCCCCACCAACCAACTACTGCAGCATGAGATGGGGCTGGTTTGGTCTTTGTTTGACCACTCATCAGGTGGATTTCACTCAGAGGGTTCTTCTGGTGTCTTCTGGAGGACAGGCAAAGAGCAGGATTTTTGGTGCATAAGTCAGACACTCAACACTAATAAATAACACACTCCTGAGGCCACCAAAATGAGATATCCCAGGTTGAAGTTGCCATGGAGTAAAACATACAAAGGCTGAAATGTGGGAAAAGTCAGAGGAGATTAACACGAGAGAGTGGCTAAACCCAGAAACTGTGAAAAAGTATCAGCCAAAGCACGTGGGAGGGCTGGGGATGGCCATGCCAGAAGTCCAGGAGCTGAAGCTGCAGGAGAAGAGGTCACTTTGCCAAGAGAAGCATTAAAAGCTCACAACACTCCATTGGTGAAGTCATGGAAGCTGGATAGACACTCTGGGCCACGGGGTTGGAGTCGTTGGACCAGTAAATCACTTTAAATGCCCAGGAAGTCAAAGGCTCCTGAATTTACAAGATAGAAGTGGCTGGAAGTTGCTTGGTTCCAGCTAGAGCTTGGGTGCCAGAAAAGCCCAGGGCATGGGAGCAGCAGCCTGGCCACGGGCTGAGGACAAATCCCTTCAGCTTGGGGGAAAACATCATTGCAAGTTTAAGTTCAGTCTTTGCAAAGGCTTTTGTTTGAAAATCAAAGTGATTTGGGGAAAAAAAGTGCAAGTGAAAGAGGGAGGGGTTTGCTCTTCTCACCAGCTAAAAATGGATGCTCTGCTGTGAAATCTGGAAACAGCAGAACTGTTTTCCAGCTCAGAACTCTAGATATGAAAGGTTTGACTTCTGGAGGAGAATAAAGATGTTTCCACATCCTGAATTAAGAAAAACAACCAAGCAACACTTTAAAATAAGTATTTATTTTGATGGGAGGTATTTTTTCAACCTCAGCCTTTTCAGTGAGGGGACAAAGCCCAGTGAGGATAGACCTTAAAAATAAACAAATAAAAAGAAAAAAATTCTGGCAGATTTCATGTTTCCTGCAGGGAAAACTTCTACCAAAAGCCCAAGTCCTGGTCATCTCTGCAGGGTGGACAAGCCCTGTCTACATCTTACAGATACTCAAGCCTTGATTTTTGGAGCAGCACATGCTTGGAGGTGACACGTTTCCTATCAAAGCTGAGATAGTTCAGCTCCTGGTGGTGTTCAGAGCCAGAAAGAAAGGGGGATGTTCCCCAAAAATGCTTTTCCAGCTCCTTCTGGACAGGGTTGAGCAGTGCAAAGACAATTCAGGGCTTTTGGGAAGCTTATTTGGTCATAACCCCCTGGGTCAGGGCTTGATAAGTGCCCATGGGTGCCAAAGGAGCTGATGTGAACGTGACCCCTGTGCAATTTTTTACTGAGTGCCATGGCTGCAGGATTATGAAATTAGGGACAACACAGAGATGAGAAACACTCATTACTCCCACGGCAAGAGAAAGGATGTGGAGAAAGGTCAATAAGCACAAAATGAGATGGAGAAGCCCCAGATGTCCCAGCTGGGGCTGTCAGAGCTCCCACCCTGGGCAGGCAGCGGCTGATCCAGCCCAGAAGGACCAAGCTTCACTCTTCCAGCTGCTCACACGAGGGCTGGTTTCCACAAAGCAGAGATTCTTCTTCTTGGGCTACAAAGGCAGAACCAAAACCCCAAAGTGGAGCCTGCAGGTAGCAATGCTGTGGAAGTCCAAGGGGACCTTGCTAACCACCCGAAACACCAAATCTGGTCACAGACGTGGCAAACCTGGGAGGAAGGGGGAAAAATAACCACGGGTAGATCTCTTGTTTGAGAGGAGTCACGTGCAGAGAAAAGGGGAGTCAAGGAAGATGAGGGGGATATATAAGCGTGGAAAATGGAGAGATGGATGGGGGCACCAAGGAGCAAGCCACATACAAGCAAACTGCTGCTTGGTTTGGTTTTTGGACCGAACCCTACACTCAACCACCACATTCCATCCCACCCCATGGTGATGTTGAAGCCCATGTGCCACCACAAAGGCAGGGCAAAGATACCCAGCTGAGACAACATGGCCTGGATCCATCACACCCTTGATCTGGTACCACTGTGGTGTACCAGCCCATGGGACTGCCTTGCCTTGACGTTGGGTTCAGCTCCTCGGGCCAGCAAGGGCACAGGCTGGCACTGCCTCCTGCCCAGCAGCCAGATGGGTCTCCCCTAGCAAATTTGGGTATAAACAAACAGCGAAAGGAATGAGACTGCTGGAACTGAGCCACTTCCAACTTGCAAGGCAGCACGAATAGAGTATCAACAGGGTACCCCAGCTGCCTACTTCCCTCTGCCCCAAGAGAGCAATGCCACTCTCAGAAGCACTTAATGCAGCCAAAGATGCTGCCTGTGGCAGCTAGAGGTGGTTGGCATGGCTGTCAAGTGGCCTAATTACTGCCCATGACCTCCAGATTTCATTAGCCTGCTGAGATACTCTTCCAAAGACATAATAACCCTGCAAGGCACTAGTAGCCCACCAGCAAGTCTCCGAAGCACTTTGCTGGCATGGCCCTGCAGGAACCTGCTGGCGTGCCAGCTTGGAGTTGCAGCGTTGCCATCTTCCTGCCACCCCCAGCACCATCCCTGGTACACGGGCACTTCTGTTCCCACCACCCGTGCACCTGTGAGACCACATCTGGAGTATTGTGTCCAGTTCTGGGCCCCTCAGTTCAAGAAGGACAGGGAGCTGCTGGAGAGAGTCCAGCGAAGGGCTACAAAGATGATGAGGGGAGTGGAGCATCTCCCTTATGAGGAAAGGCTGAGGGAGCTGGGTCTCTTTAGCCTGGAGAAAAGGAGACTGAGGGGTGACCTCATCAATGTTTATAAGTATGTAAGGGGTGAGTGTCAGGAAGATGGAATTAAGCTTTTTTCAGTGTTGACCTATGATAGGACAAGGGGTAATGGGTGCAAATTGGCGCATAGGAGGTTCAAGGTGAATATCAGGAAAATTTTTTTCCTTGGAGGGTGCCAGAGCACTGGAACAGGCTGCCCAGAGAGGTTGTGGAGTCTCCTGCACTGGAGTCATTCAAAACCCGCCTGGACGCCTTCCTGTGTGATGTACTCTAGGTGACCCTGCTCTGGCAGGGGGGTTGGACTGGATGATCTTTCGAGGTCCCTTCCCACCCCTATGATTCTATGATTCTATGATGATTCTATGATTCTCCTCCAGCCAGCTCCTCCACCAGCTCCCAACCTTCCCAGTGACCTGTGCAGCGTGGTGGCAAAACGAGCCCCTCCTGGGCTGCAGCACGGGGTGGAGATGTGCTGAGGGAACTGGTATGAACGCAGAGAAGGTCACTGGTGTGAGATTGAGAAGGGAACATGACAAAGCTGCTCCATCTCCCAAGCTTCCCTTCCAGGCTGACAAGCGCTGAAAAATTCAGCAGCACACGCGTGTGTCTGTCACATCTCTCCCTCTGGTGCCTTTATGCAAGTGAGAGCTCAAAATAGCAAAGTGATGACACCCTGGTCTGGACCACTTTGCAGGATGCCCAAATGCCAGCTCCCGGTGCCAGCGCTGCTGTCACATCATGTCTGGCTCAAGACAGGAGAAGGGAGGGAGCTCAGGCTCCTGCCTCCCTGGTGCTTCTCCCTCCTCTGACTCACGGCAACACCAGGAGGCTCTGCAGCAGTTTCCGGGTGCATCTGAGCAAAATAGGTTTGGTTTTTTTCCCATATTTTCCAAAATAGGTTCAGTTTTGGAGTCTCCTTTCCCAAGCCATAAACACTTGTGATGTTTGTGGTTCCGAAGGAGCATCAGCCACAGCTTGTCCCTCCACTGGGGCCGTTCAGAAGAGTTGAGTTCAGTAAAACTAAACCATCATGTTTGATTTTAGTTTGATTTATGTACCCAATAATACAAACCTCAGATAAAAAGCCTCTTTGAGGTGAAACACTTCCCTTGCAGTTGGGTAAGACCAGCCCAATTTTCTTTTCAGCTTCTAAGCCAGCCTTTCTTAAGAGGAACCCCTTCAAATCAAGCACTTTCTTTTCATTAGAGAAGCTTTTTCCAGCAGCTACAACAAAGCCTTTGGAGAGAGTTTTCTCTAGCTCCTGCCATCAGTCAGCTTTCTGCATGCTCCAGTCTCTTCCCTCTGGCACCCCTGCTTTTAAACACCCACCAAAGCTGTTAGAGGTTTTTCAGGAGACATCAATTCCCTCTGTACATCCTACAGCCAGGTTGTCTGCAGCGAGCTGAAGTTTTCCTCCTGTTAATTTCGGTGGCTGAAACCAAACTTCTCATCTGGTTTTCTTTGTAAAAAAAAAGTCTTAATTCATGTTGATCCTGATGGGACCCATCCAGTCAAATTCAGCTCTTCTCTCATCTTTTTAATATCCTCCTCTGTTGCCTTCTCTCCTGCTCTGATAAGATCAAAGAGCCTCTTCCTTGTCACCACCACGCTCATGCTTTCTCTTAGCATGTCACTTTTATTAATTTGTGTTTTCAGAGGTCTTCTCATCTCCACGTCGGGAGGTATTAGCTTCAAACATCACAAGCAAGCTGCCTGGTGTGGAGGCTGACAGGCAACTGCCATCTCCTCAGCAGCCCACGATGCTCAACGTGCCTCTGACATTGCGTTTGCCTCCTGAGGCACTCTCAGATTCTCCTGTCGGTGTGTTGGAGAACCAGAGAGACCAGTGGGGCAGCTGCTTGAGCAAGGGAGAGGAGCTCCTCCAAGTGCTCCCAGCACCCAGACTCCAAGGTCCAAATGAATGGAGATCCACCTGCTTTTCCAACGTGTGGATGGGCTCATGGGTAGAGGCATGGGCATGATGTGTCCTTGGTGAAACACTGGCACAGGCTGTCCAGAGAGGTGGCTGGTGTCCCATACATGGATGGGAACCACTCCAGGTCAGGTTGGACGAGGCTCTGAGGAACCTGCTCTAGTTGAAGATGTTGCTGCTCACTGCAGGGGGTTTGGACTAGATGACCTTGGAAGGTCATCCAAATCATTTCCCACCCAAACCATCCTATGGTTCCATGGCTCTGTGCATGCCTACACACACCACCATGGCTGTGGACACACCAGCTGGGAGCAGAGCCAGCTCCAGCCCGTGCCTGAGCATCCTGCTCAGCAAATAAACGTGTCCTGGTGCAGATCCTCCAAGTCCAGTGGGGCAGACCCCACACAGTCAACATTTGGTGGGGAAGTCAGGCCAAGAAACGGGGGTGGGCAGCACTTGGGCTCAGAGCAGCGTCTGGTGGTTGGTGTTGACCAGGTGGCAGGTTGCAGGCAGGGGGGTGGCAGGTGCCCAGAGCCATCCAGGCTGTCTCCCCCCCATTCAGATAAAGGTCTGTCAGGTCCTGGACACCTTGCTGGCAGAGGTGGAGCTGCACACGAGCAGTTTACACCACCCTGTCCCTTCTGGGCTCGATTTTCTAATGAGACACAGCCACGTTCCTACCACAACGTGCTGTTGGTGGTGTGTTAATGTCTGTGCCCCACAACCACGGTGTTTACTCACACACTAAATAACTAGATGGATTCTGGGAATTAGAAACAGCCACTTGTCCCATCAACACAAATCAATTTCCATATTATTCTTCCCTGAGGACAGTCTCTAACAGCTTCCTGAATGATCCCTGTTCTCTTCACAGCGTTGCCTCTCAGGCCCACAGAGACAACTAATTACAGAGGTGAAAAGTGCATCCGTGGTTCACTCTGATTGTTTTTACTTGTATTCAGATCTCCTGGTATCCCAGCGAAGCTTCCCCCAGGCTGTTTTCAGTTTGAGGGGCCACCAGTAGCTGCAGCTGGCTGAAGCTGGTGCTTTGCACCCAAGGTCTCAACACTCTGAGAGGAGATGAGATCTCCACTGTGATTAATTCCTGTTGTCTGGAAGTGCAGTCTCCACTCTGAGAGTCATTGAGGCATTCCTCACCAGTGGAAAGGAGGGTGCCTCTAAAAGGAAGTTCAGCCTCTGCCCTGTCTGCAGTGGGAAGCATCCACCATGGAAATTTTTAACCTTTTCCCAAGATCTGGAGCTACCTCTGTGAAGATTAAGTCTTTGCTGGGCTCAGCTTGGCTCATTTCATGGCCAGATGCATATCATAGCTGCTGACAGCAAGAGATGGACAGCGTTGAACTCTTCAGAGGGAGTCCAAGAAAGACCTCCACGTTCCACAAGAAGAGCTTGTAGACAGGCCTGTGGCAAATAAAGATGAAACAAGTTCAGGCTGTAGCCACATAAAGTCAGGGTGGTGATCTCTAATATTTTTCTAACGAGGCTTTTAATTAGCTGTTGGACCAGCTGACTATTGCAAGTGCTGCATTCCCCACCATTTGCTCCTCATAAGCCAGGTGGGATGACATCTCTGGAAGACCTGAGCTGCAAAGGAAATTATTGGCTTGTAACAGGTATAATTACTGCTGGAGATTTCTTGGCTTGCCCTGAAGACAAAAAAAATTTAAATTCTCTCTATTTCTAAGCCAGCAGCCAGAACCAAATGGAAGACAGAGAGAGCACCACAGGGACATCCAGCACCTCACACCTGACCTGCTCTGACCTGTGTGGAGCTCAGTACGTGGCACTTAGCCAGCTCTGTTTCTGCTCAGGGCTCAGCTGTGGCTGAGGTAACTCCTTCTGCCCAAGCTCACAAAGCACAGAGGTAATTCCACCTTCTGTAGCAGCAACCTTGAGGAGAAACCACCTTGCCAAAGAAGAGGTCCTGGCAGTTCACCCCAAGATGAGTGCCTGGCAGAGCCCACATGCAGCAATGCCAGTCAAACCAGCAGGAGAAGGGAGGGTGACCATGCCACCCGAGAGGCAACAAGTGCTGAGAGTTGCAGAGGAGCCTCTTCAATGAGTCGTTTCATCCTCATCCCAGCTGAGCCCATGGTAAGGTTGCAATGCCTGGGGTAGATCTATTGCAGAGGGATCCAGGTCCTGGGGAGGTCTCAGAGGAGAGGACAGGTCAGAGCTTCCACTCTTCCAGAAGCAGGAGGCAGTGGGAAATGTGCAGGGGACCTGCCAGAAGAGCTGCTCGGACACCTTTCTGAGTAGGTGAAATTTTGGTGGAAAAGGCTGTTTGCTCATTGCAGCAAGTTTGAGGCTGAAGCTCCAGAAATGTTCTCTCTGGAATGCAGTGGAGAGCAAGATGTAGCTCGACTACAGCAGCACAGTGCTGCAGGAGAAGGCGAAGGCTGAAGGGCTTCCTTCACCAGACTTGGTGGAGAAAGATGGTCCCTCTCCCAGCTAATGGTGGGTGCTGCTCGACCACACCCAGCTGTGAATTTTCAGATGTTTGTGAGCATCTGTTGATGTTGAAACAAGGCAAACTCAGAAACCAAACACTGCTGACAAAGCACTGTGTCCTCTTCTGGCCTCTGACCGTGAGCTCTGGTGGGACCTCAGCTCTGGTAGCCCCATCACCAGGGTCCAAGGAGGCTGAGGGGTGGCCCAAAGGCTGATGCCTCCAGCAGGACTAGGGACAACGTGAGCAAAGGCTGCAAAGAGGAGCCTGTGAGCCCCTCATCTGCTGGCACGGTGGCCAGTGTCACCATCTCCCACTCTGAGCCCTGAGCCTGGTTTCATCCCAACAGAGAGAGACTCCTCCAGGCTGGGACCCTGATGCTGAGGGAAGTTCTGGGTGATAAAGACAACACTCCTGGTGAGCAGCAGTAAGCCACAGGATCCAAAATGAGAGTCCATCAATCAGAATGAGGGATGGGCCGTGGACTCTCAGCTTTCAACACTGCATCCATCCCAGCGTTCTGCAGCCCCTCCAGCACGGGGCTGGAAGGACAGAACAGAAGAACAGGCATTCTGTTCCTGCTGGAACAGCAGAGCCTCACCTTCCCTAGGTCTTCTTCAACAGATCAGGTGAATCAGCATTAGGGCTTTTTGGTTTTCCCTCCAAACTGAGGGGACAGGAGAAGCTGTGAGAGAAAAGGATGGAGAGCAACAAACGCTTTGGCTCAAGGGCTGTCCCAGGTCTTCCCTGCCCTTGAGAAATTACCCAGACCCCCTGCTCTGCTTTTCAACCAAGCAGCTGCTTCTCCAACTCCCACTCAAAAAGAAGCTTTCAGAAGGTGACAGGTTTTACTCAACAGTAAGCTTGCACCTGCAAGTTTGGGTTTGGGGGTTCTTTTTCTACTTTGCAAGGCTACATCTGATGTGCTCCAGGGAGAGCAAAGCAGAGAGACACCAGCCCTGTGCTGCCAGGCAGCTCTGCAAACCATCAGCTTCTGAGACACCCAAGATCCTGATGTCAAAAATGAGACTCCTCATGTCAAGAGTCATCATGGGAGACCAAACTCTCAGGCAGGGGCTGGGGAAATCTGATGTTTGGTGGGACTGACAGGGGGATTGGCCTGGTGGGACCTGAGTAAAGTCATCCTCAATGCCCAGGCTCATAAAGCAAGGTCAGAATAGGGATCCAAGGGGACTTGGAGCTATAGAGGCCAACGGCACAGGGCACGGGGACCATCTCCCATGTGCAGCAAGGTCTCAGGCCTGGGACAATGAGGAACATCCCAAGAGAAGCCCAGAAATGCCTAAGGACTAAAGGTAGGACCAGAACCAGCCCCAACAGGCAGTTTCTAAACTGCAGCTGCACTTTTGGAGAACAGAGAGCTCAGCTTCTCAGCCTGGTTCCCAGGCCAGAGCTCCCCTCCTGTCTCCAAGAGCCAGTGTAGCCCTGACCTGCCATCACAACTGTTTTGCCTCCTGAGCAGTTTCCACAAGGACCAGAAAAATACCCAGCAAATATTCTTGGAGCCCCTCACTGTCTTCCAGCAGTCCTGGCAGCACACCAGGGCTGGGTCCCCACCGGAAGAAGGATCATTGTCACCTCCATTTCATGGGCACTTGCTGAAGGTCACCCAAACACACAGAGCAGGGTGGAGACAAATCCACCTCTCTCCTGTACCAGCTTCATTCCCAGCATGCACAAAGCTCCTCTACCCCATCAGATGCTCTGAGGATCAAGGCTCCATCATTCCTGATAACCACAAACTGGAAAGTACATCTCCATGGTCCATTCAACATGGGTCTCCCTCCAGAGACTGCCAGCAAGGAGATCAATTAAGAGCAATTAGACTCATGATTCAGAGCAGAAAGATTGCCTTTGTTAGGGGTTAGTTTGGACAGAAAGACCCAAAGCCCAACCCAAGCCCTGTGGGAATTGTCACAAGGCTTCTCCCACAGCTTGGTGGTTTCTGAAGGTTTTGTTGCCTTCTCCACCCCATGGTTCTTGATGGCAGCCCAAGAGCTCAGAGCGTTTCTGGAGAGCTGCAGTCGTTGGGGTTTTTTTGGGCATGAATATTAATGTGTTTCATGTTTGGCTTGAGGTTTACACTACCACAAGCTGGGATTTTTCCTCCCCTCCTCTGTGTCTTTCCTGCCTCTGCGTTGTTATGCCAGATCCAGAAATAGTTCTCAGCCTCCTTAAAAAAATACTATTGACACTCTGCAGGGTTCCTGCTCCTCCCCGAGCCAAGAAGCAGCCAGTAGCCACAGGCAGGCTCAGAGCACACACGCTGTGCTGGCCGTGGGCCACAACGAGCCAGCTTCACTGTGGTTCAGCTGGGAAACACCACGGAGGGGGTGGCGTGGGGAGGGTCAGGCTGGTCCCACCTGCAGCCCCTGAAGGACCAAAGCCTTGAAGCCCTCAGCCACATAGAATCATAGAATGTCTGGGCTGGAAGGGACCTCCAAAGGGCATCTAGTCCACCCCCCCTGCTGTAACCAGGGACAGCTCCAGCTAGGTCAAGCTGCTCAGAGCCTCATCCAGCCTGACCTTGGATGTCCCCAGGGATGGGGTCTCCACCACCTCTCTGGGCAGCCTGTTCCAGTTGATCTATCACCCTCAGATAGAACAACTTTTTCCTAATGTCTAAGCTAAATCTGCCCTTTTCTAGCTTAAAGCCATCACCCCTCGTCCTGTCACTCCAAACCCTTGTGAACAGTCCCTCCCCTGCTCTC
>NW_008582365.1:0-1856 GCF_000691845.1 Merops nubicus | reverse complement strand
CACTATAAGGCCCCCTGGAGCCTCCTCTTCTCCAGGCTGAACAACCTCGACTCTCTCAGCCTGTCTTCATAGGAGAGTGGTCCAGCCCTCTGATCATTTTTGTGGCTCTCTTCTTGACACACTCCAACAGGTCCGCGTCCTTCTTGTGCTGGGGGCTCCAGAGCTGGACACAGACTCCAGGTGAGGTCACCCCAGGGCAGAGCAGAGTGGCAGGATCCCCTCTCTCCATCTGCTGCCCACACTGCTCTGGATGCAGCCCAGGATTCAACTGGCTCCTGGGCTACCATGGCACATGGGTGGCTCATGTCCAGCTTCTCATTCACTAGCACCCCCAGGTCTTTTTCCAGGACTGCTCTCCAGCATGTCCTCTCCCAGCCTGTACTGGCAATGCTGGTTGCCCTGGCCGAGGTGCAGGACCCTGCACTTGGCCTCACTGAACCTCATGAGTTTCCCCTGAGCCCACCTCTCCCTGTGAGCCTTGGTGGAGCTCTGGGCTGAGAGGTGGTGGTGGGTCCTGCAGTCGGTGGTGTAGGACAGGGACCAGGATCTCTCTCAGGACACTTGAAGATTTCTTGATCACGAGTTGCCTTTTTGTCTTCTCTAGTCCTCCAAACACTTTCATTTCCTTATTCTTATGTCCCTCCTGCAGCCTGTCACTGGGTTTGGTTTCCCCAGGGCAGTGGGTCCCCACTCTCTGCCTCCTGCCAAACTGTTTTCTCATTTCAGTCACTTCAAATCATTTTCTCCATCCCTCCCTCCAGTCTCCCAGAGACCTCGGCAGCTGCAGCCTGACACAGTTTTTGCCTGAACATGCTGCAGATGCTTTGTGCCTGCTGGGCTCCCTGTGATACACCCAGAGCAGCTGGGCCAGGGGCTCCCCTGAGCCCTGGTGGTGCCAGTGTCCCAGCAAAAGGAACACCCAGCCGTGGCCACCATGTGGCACAGGGGGGACGGGCTGTTCCTCCGTTCCCCCACTGCCAGCACCCACGGGGACTGTTCTCCTGTGCTCCTGCATGCCGTGGTGGTGGCATCCCCAAGGAAGGGCAGGGATGGCTCTGGTGAGGGATAAGTTTGGCAGGTGTCTGAGGGGAACACGCAGCAGCTCGTGTTTTGCCCCTGTGTGCTGTGTCTTCTCCTTTGCTCAGTCTTTTGCAGCTCCCACTGGGTCCCATCCAAAGTCCTTGTGTGGAGACTCCCAGTGCCAGTGGCTCCGGTCACTCCAGGGACTGGCAAAGAGCAGGGAAAACAGGCAAAGCAGAGGAGCTTTGCAGGAGCAGAAATCACCTTTTCCTATCAAAGTCCTTCAGGAAAGCACAACAGGAAAAGAGCCAAGTGGAACAGGACCAGGGTGGAAAGCCACATGGGTGCCCCCCAGTCCCAGCCAGCGCTTGCAGCCCCCGCACCCAGCAGCCCATCGTGGCACAGGACCCAGCTCCCAGCCCTTGGCAGAGCTGCTCAATCTGTTGTGGAAGCCTCCCTGGCTGGAAACTGCCAGTCCCCCTGTCAAGGGTGAGGTCTGATGTGCTCAGATATGACAGGCTCACCGACGTGGGCACCAGCCCATGCCAAGGGAAGCGAGGGCCGTGGAGCAGATTGTGCCAGGGAGAGACACTGCAAGAGAAGCCAAACCCAGGAGATGGGTGGAGGCAGGGTCCAGGCTGCAAGGACAAAAGGCTTTTTTCTCATGGCTTTGATGAGACGTGTGCTGTGCAGCACAGAAAAGCTGAGCTGGCCAGGAGGAGGATCTGGATGAACACCAAGATGGGGAGATCTCACCTTGGGCTTTTCTCAGACACTGTCTCTAGACCATATGCAGGGCTGGGACTTACCTGATTGTAATGGTTTGAAACCTGCTG